>NW_024045136.1:1200744-1206837 GCF_012273895.1 Zerene cesonia | reverse complement strand
ACAAATTTATTTTGATAATAGTAAATGTGGTTTAAAAATTAGTATTTTAATTATTTTTATAATAGGGGAGAAATATTTATCTATACGAAATTATTTATAGAGATATATAGAACATTTGTTCATAGAAAAATTGTATTCTTGGGTTAAAAATAATATTGAGTTAAGTTTAAATGCAAACTAAATAAATAAATAATAAATTTAATATTAACTATAAATAAATATAATTTATTTAATATATATTATATATATTAATTCCCATTCCGTAGGACTTCGAAGATTAAAACTATCATTTCAACTTTCTCTAGTCTCAAACTATCTCTGTACCTTATTTTATTCCAATCGGTACACACGTTAAGGCGTGAAAAAGATACAGACAGACATAGATACTTTCGCATTTACTCGTATAATTTTGAGATGCGATCATTATAGTAACTTAAACTTATGAAATAGCTGCTTTTGCATTCATTTAGTCTTATCAAGATTATATAAGACTAGCTCTTGGTCGCGGCTTCGCACGCGTTATTCCGGAATTTAATACATGTAATTATACATATAAACCTTCCTCTTGAATCTTTTCAATTTTTTTTGAATTTATCCGGATTGTAAGTTGTCGGAAACAAAGACGAGGAAAGGCCATTCCATAACAGGGTTGTGCGAGGCAAGAAGTGGCGCGAAAAGCGAACTGTACTCGTGCGCCAACGTTCTAGGTGATGTGGGTGGAACTTAGCCTTATGACGGGTGGTACGATGCTGGAATTCTGCAGCAGGAATAAGACTGAATAGCTTCTCTGTGCACTGTCCATGGTACATGCGATAAAAGGCACACAGCGATGCGACATCTCTTCGTGGATCAAGCCGATCAGTAAGTTTTGGGTCGCCAATAATTCTGACTGCTCTACGTTGGACGCGATCAGGTGGAAGGAGTTGGTATTTGGGAGCTCCGGCCCAGAGGTGAGAGCAGTATTACATCTGAGCTTTATAAAGTAGTATACGATGGGTTGGCCTGAAATACTGCCTCGCTCAATTTTTTCGAAGCTAGTTTAGCTTCACCTTCCAAGTGATCGCGGAACTGCACGTCGTCTGCACCAGGGCTGGTGTAAAAGGCATCTCCAGTATATGCAGAAGAAACAGAGTGGGTGAAAGTACACGACCTTGTGGAACGCCAGCATTCACGGGCATACAGTCTGAACTTGTTCCATCGACCAAGACTCGAAGACTACGTGCAGTAAGAAAGCTGGCAATACATTTGCGTAATTTTTCGACAGAAGAGCCCGATGATAACAAATTATGTGCTAAAGCCTTGCACCGAACCACGCTACCATTTGTTAAAAACATAATGCAAATCGGTGCAGCTGTATTATTTATCCCGAACAGACAGACAGGCAGACGATTTTATAATGTCATGTTAGCGAATTAATCACACTAATCTTATAAATGTGAAAGTTTATTCGTTTGGATGTTTGTCCTACAATCACGCTGAAACTACTGAATGGATCTTAATGAAATTTGGTATACAGACGGAGTATGAGCTGACTTGATTGACAGTATACTTTTCGTCCCGATTAAATGCTCCCTTGGGTTAAAACAGGAATCTTGATAACTGGGCGGAGCCGGGACGAGTGTCTAGTATTTGATTTTTTTATGTATTTTTCTCTTTATGTAGGATGTTGTGCTATATAAATGTACTTTATTATTAGATTACGCCTCTCAAGTTGTAAAAAATAATGAGTTCACTTCCTCTTTAGAGTCCATGAAATACATTTTGTAGACCACGCGAGCGAAGCCCCGGGTGAAAAGCTAGTATTTCATCATTCGCTATTTCTTCCCTCCAGGACCTGCAGGAACTTCTGGATTCTTCCAGTCAAGGCGTAATCTACTTCAGCATGGGTTCCGTGGTGAAGTCTTCGCAACTCATCGGAAAGGCCAGAAAAGACCTGATAGAACTGTTCGGGAGTATGAAGCAGACCGTCCTCTGGAAATTCGATGAAGACATTCAGGGCCTGCCCAAGAACGTCCACATCCGAAAATGGATGCCACAGTCTAGTATACTTGGTAAGGTAGTAAAGTTTGATGTTTGATGTATCACTAAATACTATGACTCAAAGTCGCTTTCCGCTGTCTGTATGTGTTATGTATCCTTAGACCTTAAAACTACAAAACGGACATTTATGGGTTTTATTTTAAGATTCAAGTGGAAGGTTTATATGCATAAGTAGTTTTTGCCCGCGGCTTCGCGAACGTTAAATGAGGAGTAGTTTCAAATCATCACACTCAGCTTATCAACAAATATCCAAATCAGTATAAATGAATAAACACGTTTTGTAATATAGAAGATTAAATTTATTGTTTGTTTATTGAAAGTTTCCGAAAACGACTTACCGGTTTTTAAAACAAACAGTTCAATCTAACTTAAACAAGTGATTGATTTTTTTTTAAACCCCATTTAAAGTCTACCGAAGCCTTCCCCAAAAATTATTCTTCTCTGTCCCTATTTAAAATAAAAAAACAAATTTTTTTCCCAGCGCACCCCAACCTTAAAGTATTTATTACGCACGGCGGTCTCCTCAGTATAATAGAGTCGCTGCAACATGGGGTGCCTTTACTGGCCATACCCATGTTCGGAGACCAGCCCGGTAATGTCTACCGCAGTGTTGCCGCTGGTCACGCGCTAAAGGTCGACTTTTCACCAGATATGGCTCTGGAATTGAAGAAGGCACTGCATGAAATGTTAATTAATGATAAGTAAGTTAATACTTAGAGAAATGTTTTATCTTGAGCAGTCGGATAGGATACAAAAGGTGTATTAGTGGACATAGATCCTGCAAAAGGATGGGAAAATCATAAAGGTATATACAGTGGACACATAATTAATGCTCTATGAAGCTGGTTAGAAATAGTTCTTTTGTACAAAAACGGTAGCTGACGCTTCTTGGGAGGAGTTATTGAGAGGAGTAGATTCAAAAATGGAACCAAATTACAATTTCCTATTAAAAATAAAAAGAATCACAGAACGCCAGCTGTAATAAGTTGAAAGTGCATGGAGTACTCCAGTAAGAAAACCTAAAAAAACAAAGAAATGGAGGACCTCCTTCATATATGGGGACGTCGCCTAAGAAACAAGACTTAAGTGACTTTCTACTTTAAGCTATTTTAGGATTTTTGAGTTGAGTTTTCGTGTTTTTCATTATTATCTGAGAGTTCTATGTCTAGAAATACGCTTGAGACGGGATTGATCTCAGATTTGGATAAAGGGGCATTTATTCTTCAACAAAAATAACTGTTTAAGTATAACAAAAGTCTGTGAAAATTTGTAACATTTATTTTCTTTTTAGATATCATAATAAGGCGAAATTCCTCTCAAATATGTATAAGAAACGGCCGACACCTCCGTCAGAGCTGATAAAGCATTACATTGAAATAGCTATTGAGAGCAAAGGTGAGGTCAATTCAATAAGGACCAAATTTAATGAAAAATGTAATATGTAAAAGTCCATTATTTTTTCATCATGATCAGTTACGGTGCCTTACCACTCCTTACAAGGAGAGGAGAGGCGGTCAAATATCTTCAAAAATTACATTACGTAGTACTTGAATACTCACGTAAATTAAAAGGGGTGGTTTGCACTCTTTAATACTTTAATTATTAATTACTAATTTATTGTTCGGAACCTTTAGAGTCGCGAGTCTGACTCCACTCAACCGACTTTTTTTATCATTATTCCAGGTGCGTATCATCTCCGTTCTCCCGTCAAACTTTACAAGTGGTACGAATTGTGGATGCTGGATGTAATTTTAGCTGTTTTGTTTATTTTGTGCATGGTATACTATGTAATTAAGACAATTATCAAATTCGTGATACAAAAATTTTGCTCTAGTAAAAAGAAAACTCAGTAATTATACTTCTTGGCAGATATTTTATGAAGATCTAATAAAATATAAGTACCGGACTATTGGCTTTTATTTGGTCTCCCTTAATACAAACAAACACTAGAAAGTCATAGATAAATAATATAAACAAATATTCTAATGAAAAAAAGCGCGGGAAACTTTGAACGAGGCGGGAGTGTGCTTTTAAATTTATTTATTTATTATTTAGTTAGTTATTTAATGATCAGAGAAGTATTTTAGTGTAAATAGTAACAGTTTTATATTATATTGGTAAGTTGTCTATTCATTGTTAATATAATTATGTAAATTGTTGGAAATTACAAATGGCTGAAGGATCCTCCGGATCCTTTGAATCAAGTATCAGGTCCTGGGCCTGGTCTCTCTGTCGCGAGTTATGTAACCCTCTATTCCAATGATGATAATTTAGATGCAGATCTCGAGTGGGAACAAGAGGGTAATAGGAAATGGTAATAATGGAAGGATCGGAATTTAATTTTCACTGATGCATCAAAGGCATCTTCATCTGGGTGCACTGAAATAGGCATATACCACGCGCAATTCAACATTATACAAAAAATTAAGTTACCACCGTAATCATCAGTGTTTGCTGGTGAGTGTCATTTTGAAAGCAATTGATTAGATGTTATTAGCGAAATTACCAAGAACTCTTATTATTACCGATTCTCAAAGTTCTCTACGAAGTCTTGAAAAATATCCATTTAGTAATGAGCCATAATTTTCGAAATAAGGCACAAATTACCACAACGCTTGAAAATAAATTACTTAGTATCTTTTGCTTGGATACCCAGCCACACCGGGATAAAAGGTAATGAAATGGCGAACGCCCTAGCAAAAGATGCCAAAAATAGTGGTAATACATTTCCATACATCAATTATTGCCACGATCTCAGTAACCTAAAGGAATGCTAAAAGGGAAATATTGGGAATATTATATAATAATTAACTACGGATTCCAATAAAACCTTGGTTTAGTAAAATCAAGGCAGGTAAACTAATAACAAGTGTCTTAATTCGTATGCGACTTGGACACGTACCCCTTATCATCTTACTAAAATTGGTGTATTGAATAATGAAAAAAAATAATTCTTTGCTCATATATTCTTTGCTTGCCCGCTTTATGACCATTCCTTTTTATATTTATCTCTTGAATTACTTCGTGTACCCTTTCCTATTTCTATTAATTGTCTTTGTTTTTGTCGTTGAAATAATATAAAATTGTAAATAATTATTGTATTATTTATAGTATAGTAAATTTTACATAGAAGTTGATTTTGTCTTTGATTCATTAATAATTTTTATCATATTTACATAGATTAGCGTTATTTAAAGTTGTATATCTTATAGTGATAAGCGCCACTTCTCTTATTTAAATCTGCCATTATTGTTTAAAATTTGTTTCTCTACATTTTATAACTTGACACTGGCAAATAACTCTGACTTGTTGCCATAAATAAAATTCAAATGTCAACCAATATCTTTTTTCTATACAGACACGATGGTTATCAGCCTTCCATATTAAAACGAGTTTATTGACGTTTCCTAAAACGAAGGATGTTATATTATATTTACAACTTTTTTATGTCTCCACAGGTGATTGAACTATACATAAATATAAATACTCTTTGTTCATTCCTCAAACAATGAGGTAGTTATCTGCTTATGATATAATACATATTCAATTTGTATTATCAACCAATACTTGGGTGAAGTAAGTAATTGATATAAATAACCTTATAACCATTTAAAGGTTAGTTGTCAGCGTAGATACAATTAATCAGAATGGTATAAAGTTATCGGAAACAACATTAATAGAGAATACGAATTGATGCGTAAATAATAACAAGTACCTAACTACATCAAAAACAAAAAAATTAAAATATGTACAACTAAAATGCATGAAAAAGAGAAATCAAATTCTTCTTTATTCTATAAATTACGACTGCAATAACTGACTCTCTTACTACATAAAGGTGAATGAAAAACAAGAAGGTTTAATAGGAACACACTTTATCACTCTAGCTTGGTTTTCCGCTTAAAAATTGATATCAATTTAATACAAAGCTTACAAATTATTCCTAAAACGAGTGCACAAACTAAAATTATAGAAAATATAAGCTTAATTTCATAATACTCTTGGACTGGCATGTCAAAGGCGGGAGATCTTAAATATTTCGCGCCATTATGG
>NW_024045136.1:1185564-1199744 GCF_012273895.1 Zerene cesonia | reverse complement strand
CATCCACTGGTCCCAGAGTATCGGTACGCCCACAAGTGGGACCGCAGCGTCGATGGCTTCGTCGGTTGACTGGAGCCCACCTTGCGTGATGAAAAGCTTGATGGACGGGTGTTCTGAAACGAAGGAGGTTCTAAAATCAACTGTATTTTTTCTTCTTTTGGTTTTGTTTTCATTATCTCTAAAATGCCCCCTAACTCGATAAGGGGCCATCCATAAATTACGTCATGAATATTGTAAGCTTTTTTGTTCCCTCTCCCCGTCTTGTCACAGGTTGTCACATTTTAAGAGCCCCCTCCCCCCTTATGTGACGTCACACTTAACAATTCACAACACACACACACAATTTTTAAAAAAATATTTAGATTAATTTCGTACTTATTAAATTTCACATTTAAATACACATTTTAAATCTTATTTCTCTATTTGATATAAATATATCGATGTGTTTAATTTACGAACTACTTGCAGGTTTAAATGACTATGTGCTAAATCTATGTCGTTCAGATTGTAATATAGGTTGTATTTAAATTAAATGTGTACTGAAATGTCATACTTAAAATAAATTTAATGAAACTAATGATTATTTTATCAAATACCAATTAGGATAACAAATTGTGTACTATTCTCTTAAACGAAATGCAATAACAACTATAAAAAACAACAACAAATCATGAAAATAAACAACCAAATATGGAGTAAGGTCAACTTTTATAAAATACCGAAATTTTGACAGTCGCTCAACAGTTAATCTCTGTTACAAATAATTCCAAACTATGATTACGTAACTTAATATCGGAGGCCTTATACCCAGCTAGTTGTAAAAAATATCGTTATTTCTTTCTTATCAACCGACATTAGCAAAAACGAAACACGTTCGCCGTTCAACTGGTTTTATTTGGTTTAGTTACTTTATAATTACGTGAGGTTTCAACCGGTTGATATGATTCTCTGTGTGCATGATAAGAATTGTTATCATTTAACATCTGTACTAATATAATAAAGTTGAAGAGTTTGTTTGTTTCAACGCACTAATCTCAGGAACTACTGATCCGATTTGAAAAATTCTTTCAGTTTAAATTGCCCATTTATTGAAGAAGGCTTTAGGCTATATATGTACCACGGGCGAAGCCGGGGCGGACAGCTTGTTTTGGAATATAATTTGGTCTCTTCCTTCACAGGAACGTCGGTGATCATTTTTATAGGGAAGATTTATTTAATCTTCATAGGCTCAAACAAAGAGGTCGAAAATAAAACACACTCGCATTTTTAATGAAAACTAGCTTTGCCGCGGCTTTGCCGGCGTAATCAATGGAACGCCCACTCATATCCCTCTCAGCCTCTTCCCTATCTCCAGACACAATTATCATAACATATAATCACTCCGTTGCGATGAAAAGAAAGGCAAGCAAACAAACACACTTCCGCACTCACAATACTTGTTTTTTTTATTAACAAAGAGTTTATGTATTATTTTTAATAAGCTATGACATAAAATAAGCTTAGCTATGACATACAATAAGCTTAGCTAAGCTGGTGGTTCGCAGATGATGCGATCATCACCGTCCAAAATCATTCGCAGAAGAACAGCCTCTGCGAATGCGGTGCCCGCTTTTTAAGGGCTAAGAGATAAAGAAAGGATTGACGACTGGAAAGAAGGAATGATCTGGGAAGGGTGAGGAAAAGGAAACGGGCCTCCGGCTTCCCCTCTCACCGTACGAAACATCACGCTACCGTTTCACGGTCTTCTGTGAGTTACCACATGCGAGCCAGCCCAATTCGTGCTGAAGCGCGCTCGACTCCCACACTAAAATGACTACTAAACTACTCACTAAGAAGATCGCGCTGCGGGAACCATTTCCCCACCACAACGTTATCAGGCACGTCTTCTACATCCGCGTCCCATTTCCAAAGTATCGTATATGGCAGTTTGGACACCACTCGTAGAAATATATTTAGCTTCTCCATGTTGAACATTGAAGAGCTGATCGTGCTGCCAAAACTCATGTAAATCACCCCATTGCTTGCTGAATCCAGCTTGGCTTTCAGATCCTGGAATGGAACATAAAATGCATTGAAAAGTATGAATAATTATTTTTAATGCATATCATTAATCCGCCTTCAAATTGTCAGAACTGGATCAAATTTAAATGGGACGCATCAGCTTTTATATAGAAAGAGATCAAAGCAATTCACCTGGTGAAAAGTTATGAAATTATAATTTTTTATAAATTCTATTTCAATTGAAAGCTTTTTGTGTAACAGGCTTTTTCTAAATTACGTTATCGTTTATGTAATCAAAATTGCTTCAGGGATGTTGGCATTTTTATTTCCATTCAGTATATCTATGATATTTTTTCCTATTAAAAAAAATGTAAAAATTCGATCGACATAGATATTTCTTCGAGAATACTGTTTTAAATTATGGCTAGCTATTCACCCCAGCTACGCCCGTGGTACATATATAGCCTACGTCACTCAGTCCAGTTAAGTTGCAGCTTTCAAATGGTAATAATGATATTTTAAAATCGGTCCAGCAGTTTTTGCATGAAAACGTTACAAACACAAAAGTTTCACAAATTACGTAATTATAAAAACACGTTTAATTATAAAATAAAAGTGTCATAATAGGTCCAGTATTTATGATAACGATGCTACTAATGATCATCTAATATTAAATGACGCAATAGCGTAATAAACTTATTGACGTAATTTATATACAAACATAAAGTCTACTTAAACTTTATAGTATGTATTACTAGCTGCTGAATATCGGGATAAAATGCCATGCCTATGTGTTATTCCAGTTGTCCAGCTACTACGTACCAAATTTCATTGCGATCGGTTTAGTAGTTTTTGTGTGAAAGAGTAACAAACATACACATCCAACTTTCGCATCTATAATATTCGCTGAGCCGTGCGGTTTCACCGGCGGACGAATTCATGTAGCTTTAATTAAAATACATTCAGTAGTTTTATGTGAAAGAGTAACAAACATCCATTCATACTTATAAAGTTTCGCGTTTATAATATTAGTAGGATATAGTACGTAAATAGATACATAAGTAAACGATATAAAAAAAATACTCCCGTTTTCCCAATACTTCTTAACTCTACGTTCTCCAAATGATCAATTTACTTTATTTAGAAAAAGGCCTATAATTCAGTGACAGGTTATAGGCTTAAAGGCTGTAGAAAAATAACAGTCTCACTAACCTTCGGAAGGGGCTTTTCTTGCCTCAAATGTAGACCTCCCAAATAGACTACGTTCGGAGGTACTGGCCTATTGGAATCCCAAATCGGATTCACATTAAGAAAAACCATTGCGACATTTTGTTTCAATTCCTTCAAAGTGGGAAAATCAGCGCCCAAATGTTTCTTAATCAAATCATCTTCGGGCTTCTCGCTATCGTAGAATGCTCTTGCTACACCGTAGTGTTGTGTTATTTCGTTCACTTTATCAATATAGGACAGGTTTTTGAATTTCTCCCGAATGGCCAATGGATACAGGGATGTGTCGCACCTCCCATCATTTCGAAAGTATCCGTCACTGCGCCGAAGGAACTTATTTGGATCAGCGGGGCCTTGAATATGTGAGAGAAAATAAGGTTTAATCGCACGCAAGCTTCCACTAAAACCAAATCGAACTTTTGGCCGCTCCTCAGGAATTCTTTTAAATCCCTACCCAATAATATATCGAACATTTCGTGTACAACTCTAAAAGTTGCCTTCTGCTGTGTAACTATGTCTTCTGCATCTTTCAATTCCTGTTTAAGTGCATTAAATCTTATGTCTTCAATGCTATCTTCAATAGATATCTGAGTTATGTTGCCGACGCTTTCTGACGCTGTGGGGAATGGTGTGATGACAGTGACTTCGTGACCCCGCCTGGCCAATTCTTCAATTAAAGGTCGGAACACTTGCTGGTGGCTGTAGATGGGTGCAGGGAATACTCCCAATATTTTCGCCGATCTGCAGAGATTTGTTGTTAACACTAAACAAGTGACACACAGTAGTGCACGCATGACTAACGTCTGACCGAACCACGCCGAATCAACTACTGTTTTTTATTGTTTCGATTGACTATTTGTAGCTAGATTTCTGATAATGGAGTTTGTAAATTGTACCGTACTGTGATAATTTGTGAACGATTCCTCAAATAGTGACGTGACAAATTTATTTTGATAATAGTAAATGTGGTTTAAAAATTAGTATTTTAATTATTTTTATAACAGGGGAGAAATATTTGTCTATACGAAATTATTTATAGAGATACATAGAACATTTGTTCATAGAAAAATTTGTATTCTTGGGTTAAAAATAATATTGAGTTAAGTTTAAATGACCGCCTCCTTGGTACAGTGGTTAACGCGTGAGCGTAGAACCGAGGGGTCCTGGGTTCAATTCCCGGTGGGGACGCACAAAAAAAAAAATGTCTCGGTCTGGCAGGACACAGAAGGCTGATCACCTACTTGTCCGTAAAGAAAATCGATCAGTGAAACAGATGTACAGCATCTGCCCCATACCCCACTAGGGGACACGGGACTTCACTTTTAAGTTTAAATGCGAACTAAATAAATAAATAATAAATTTAATATTAACTATAAATAAATATAATTTATTTAATATATATCATATATATTAATTCCCATTCCGTAGGACTTCGAAGATTAAAACTATCATTTCAACTTTCTCTAGTCTCAAACTATCGCTGTACCTTATTTTATCCCAATCGGTACACACGTTAAGGCGTGAAAAAGATAGAGACAGACATATATACTTTCGCATTTACTCGTATAATTTTGAGATGCGATCATTATAGTAATTTAAACTTATGAAATAGCTGCTTTTGCATTCATTTAGTCTTATCAATATTATGTAATCTTACTTAATGTCTTTAAGATTACATAATCTTGATAAGACTAAATGAATGAAGACTAGCTCTTGGTCGCGGCTTCGTACGCGTTATTTCGGAGTATAATACATGTAATTATTATTTTTTTTTTATAAAAAAAGCGGACAAACGAACAAGTCGTGCGCCCATTATCGAGCTGTCACCACTGCCCATGACCCCTCACAAGAGTCCACAAAGTGTAGCCGGCATTTTAAGGAAGAGATGTAAATTTTTTATTGAATTTATCCGGATTGTAAGTTGTCGGAAACAAAGACGAGGAAAGGCCATTCCATAACATGGTTGTGCGAGGCAAGAAGTGGCGCGAAAAGCGAACTGTACTCGTGCGCCAACGTTCTAGGTGATGTGGGTGGAACTTAACCTTATGACGGGTGGTACGAAGCTGGAATTCTGCAGCAGGAATAAGACTGAATAGCTTCTCTGTGCACTGTCCATGGTACATGCGATAAAGGCACACAGCGATGCGACATCTCTTCGCAAGGAAAGTGGATCAAGCCGATCAGTTAGTTTTGGGTCGCCAATAATTCTGACTGCTCTACGTTGGACGCGATCAGGTGGAAGGAGTTGGTATTTGGGAACTCCGGCCCAGAGGTGAGAGCAGTATTCCATCTGAGCTTTATAAAGTAGTATACGATGGGTTGGCCTGAAATACTGCCTCGCTCTTTTAAGGACGCTCAATTTTTTCCAGGTATTAATATACGAGGCTTGACGCTAAGTAGAGTATTCGCAAAGTGGGGAACTTCAACAAAAGGCCCTTTTTTGGATGTGAATGCACAAACTTCTTGTGTCTTAATGGGGTTGAATTGGACAAGGTTTTTACTACCCCTTTTTGAGACTTCTTCAAGAAGTTTCTCAATTTTCGACACGAGATTGTTCCGGCACTCGTCAATGTGTACTTGCGAGAGGTTACCAGGGCTGGTGTAAAAGGCATCTCCAGTATATGCAGAAGAAACAGAGTGGGTGAAAGTACACAACCTTGTGGAACGCCAGCATTCACGGGCATACAGTCTGAACTTGTTCCATCGACCAAGACTCGAAGACTACGTGCAGTAAGAAAGCTGGCAATCCATTTGCGTAATTTTTGACAGAAGAGCCCGATGCCACACCCGATAATAACAAATTATGTGCTAAAGCCATGCACCGAACCACGCTACCCTTTGTTAAAAACATAATGCAAATCGGTGCAGTTGTATTATTTATCCCGAACAGACAGACAGGCAGACGATTTTATAATGTCATGTTAGCGAATTAATCACACTAATCTTATAAATGTGAAAGTTTATTTGTTTGGATGTTTGTCCTACAATCACGCTGAAACTACTCAATAGATCTTAATGAAATTTGGTATACAGACGGAGTATGAGCTGACTTGGGTGACAGTATACTTTTCGTCCCGATTAAATACTCCCTTGGGATAAAACAGGAATCTTGATAACTGGGCGGAACCGGGACGAACGACTAGTATTTGATTTTTTTATGTATTGTTCTCTTTATGTAGGATGTTGTGCTACATAAATGTTCTTTTTTATTAAATTACGCCTCTCAAGTTGTAAAAAATGATGAGTACACTTTCTCATTAAAGTCCATGAAGTGACATTTTGTAGACCACAAATGACGTTTTGTAGACCAAGTGAGTGAAGCCGCGGGTGAAAAGCTAGTATTTCATCATTCGCTATTTCTTCCCTCCAGGACCTGCAGGAACTTCTGGATTCTTCCATCCAAGGCGTAATCTACTTCAGCATGGTTTCCGTGGTAAAGTCTTCGCAACTCATCGGAAAGACCAGAAAAGACCTGATAGAACTGTTCGGGAGTCTGAAGCAAACCGTCCTCTGGAAATTCGATGAAGACATTCAAGGCCTTCCCAAGAACGTCCACATCCGAAAATGGATGCCACAGTCTAGTATACTTGGTAAGGTGGTAAAGTTTGATGATTGATGTATCACTAAATACTATGACTCAAAGTCGCTTCCCGCTGTCTATATGTGTGTATGTATCCTTAGACCTTTAAAACTACAAAACGGAAATTTATTTATTACGGATATTTCAAGTGATTCAACTGGAAGGTTTATATGCATAACTAGTTTTTTCCCGCGGCTTCGCGAACGTTAAATGAGGAGTAGTTTCAAATCATCACACACAGCTTGTCAACAAATATCCAAATCAGTTTCAATGAATAAACTCATTTTGTAAGATAGAAGATTTAATTTATTGTTTGTTTATTGAAAGACAAAACGACTTACCGGTTTTTAAAACAAACAGTTCAATGTAACTTAAACAAGTGATTGAATTTTTTCTTAAAAACTCCTTTTAAAGTCTACCGAAGCCTTACCCAAAAAATATTCTTCTCTGTCCCTATTTAAAATAAAAAAACAATTTTTTTTTCCAGCGCACCCCAACCTTAAAGTATTTATTACGCACGGCGGTCTCCTCAGTATAATAGAGTCGCTGCAACATGGGGTGCCTTTACTGGCCATACCCATGTTCGGAGACCAGCCCGGTAATGTCTACCGCAGTGTTGCCGCTGGTCACGCGCTAAAGGTCGACTTTTCACCAGATATGGCTCTGGAATTGAAGAAGGCACTGCATGAAATGTTAATTAATGATAAGTAAGTTAATACTTAGAGAAATGTTTTATCTTGAGCAGTCGGATAGGATATAAAAGGTGTATTAGTGGACATAGATCCTGCAAAAGGATGGGAAAATCATAAAGGTATATACAATGGACACATAATGCTCTATGAAGCTGGTTAGAGTTCAGTTCAGTTCTTTTGTACAAAAACGGTAACTAACGCTTCTTGGGCGGAGTTATGGTAGATTCAAAAATAGAACCAAATGACAATTAAAAACAAAAAGAATCACAGAACGCCAGCTGTAATTAGTTGAAAGTGCATGGAGTACTCCAGTAAGAAAACCAAAAAAAGTAAAGAAATGGAGGACCTCCTTCATATTATATGGGGACGTCGCTTAAGAAACAAGACTTAAGTGACTTTCTACTTTAAGCTATTTTAGGATTTTTGAGTTGAGTTTTCGTGTTGTTCATTATTATCTGAGAGTACTATGTCTAGAAATACGCCAGAGACGGGATTGATCCCAGATTTATTTGGATAAAAGGGGCATTTTTTGGGGCAAAAATAACTGCTTAAGTATAACAAAAATCTGTGAAAATTTGTAACATTTATTTTCTTCTTTAGATATCATAATAAGGCGAAATTCCTCTCAAACATGTATAAGAAACGGCCGACACCTCCGTCAGAGCTGATAAAGCATTACATTGAAATAGCTATTGAGAGCAAAGGTAAGGTCAATTCAATTTAATGAAAAATGTAATATGTAAAAGTCCATTATTTTTTCATCATGGTCAGTTACGGTGCCTTACCACTCCTTACAAGGAGAGGAGAGGCGGTCAAATATCTTCAAAAATTACATTACGTAGTACTTGAATACTCACGTAAATTAAAAGGGGTGGTTTGTACTCTTTAATACTTTAATTATTAATTACTAATTTATTGTTCGGAACCTTTAGAGTCGCGAGTCTGACTCCACTCAACCGACGTTTTTTATCATTATTCCAGGTGCGTATCATCTCCGTTCACCCGTCAAACTTTACAAGTGGTACGAATTGTGGATGCTGGATGTAATTTTAGCTGTTTTGTTTATTTTGTGCATGGCATACTATGTAATTAAGACAATTATCAAATTCGTGATACAAAAATTTTGCTCTAGTAAAAAGAAAACTCAGTAATTATACTTCTCGGCAGATATTTTATGAAGATCTAATAAAATATAAGTACCGGACTATTGGCTTTTATTTGGTCTCCCTTAATACAAACAAACACTAGAAAGTCATAGATAAATAATATAAACAAATATTCTAATGAAAAAAAGCGCGGGAAACTTTGAACGAGGCGGGAGTGTGCTTTTAAATTTAATTATTTATTTAAAGTTATTTAATGATCAGAGAAGTATTTTAGTGTAAATAGTAACAGTTTTATATTATATTGGTAAGTTGTTTATTCATTGTTAATATAATTATGTAAATTGTTGGAAATTACAAATGCATGAAGGATCCTCCGGATCCTTTGAATCAAATATCAGGTCCTGGGCCTGGTCTCTCTGTCGCGAGTTATGTAACCCTCTATTCCAATGATGATAATTTAGATGCAGATTTTGAGTGGGAACAAGAGGGTAATAGGAAATGGTAATAATGGAAGGATCGGAATTTAATTTTCACTGATGCATCAAAGACATCTTCATCTGGGTGCACTGAAATAGGCATATATCACGCGCAATTCAACATTACACAAAAAATTAAGTTACCACCATAACCACCAGCGTTTACTGGTGAGTGTCTGGGCATTTTGAAAGCAATTGATTAGATGTTATTAGCGAAATTACCAAGAACTGTTATTATTACCGATTCGCAAAGTTCTCTACGAAGTCTTGAAAAATATCCATTTAGTAATGAGCCATAATTTTCGAAATAAGGCACAAATTACCACAACGCTTGAAAATAAATTACTTAGTATCTTTTGCTTGGATACCCAGCCACACCGGGATAAAAGGTAATGAAATGGCAGACGCCCTAGCAAGATGCCAAATCTATATTTGGTATCACCACTATTGGTGATACATTTCCATACATCAATTATTGCCACGATCTCAGTAAACTTTCAGTGGGTTAAACTTTGGTAAAGTAGCGGAATGCTAAAAGGGAAATATTCCATTCCCTTCAAATACGGATTCCAATAAAACCTTAGTTTAGTAAAATCAAGGCAGGTAAACTAATAACAAGTGTTTTAATTCGTATGCGACTTGGACACGTTTGTACCCCTTACCATCTTACTAAAATTGGTGTATTGAATAATGAAAAAAAATAATCATATATTCTTTGCTTGCCCGCTTTAAGAACAATCCTTTTTATATTTATCTCTTGAATTACTTCGTGTCCCCTTTCCTATTTCTATTAATTGTCTCTTACTCGAGCCTGTTAAATATTGTGAAGTCATATTATCCGTCAGATTTTATCCATCGAAAAAAATATAAAAATTTTACATAGAAGTTGATGTTCTTTTGGATTCACTAATAATTTTTATTATATTTACATAAATTAGCGTTATTTAAAGTTGTATATCTTATATTGATCAGCGCCACTTCTCTGATTATACGCGTGCTTAAATCTGCCATTAGTGTATAAAATTTGTTTCCCTACCTTTCATAACTTGATACTGGCAAAAAGCTCTGACTTGTTGCCATAAATAAAATTCAAATGTAAACCAATATCTTTTTTCTGTACAGACACGATGGTTATCAGCCTTCCATATTAAAACGAGTTTATTGACGTTTCCTAAAACGAAGGATGTTATATTATATTTACAACTTTTTTATGTCTCCACAGGTGATTGAACTATACATAAATATAAATACTCTTTGTTCATTCCTCAAACAATGAGGTAGTTATCTGCTTATGACATAATACATATTCAATTTGTATTATCAACCAATACTTGGGTGAAGTAAGTAATTGATATAAATAACCTTATAACCTTTTAAAGGTTAGTTGTCAGCGTAGATACAATTAATCAGAATGGTATAAAGTTATCGGAAACAACATTAATAGAGAATACGAATTGATGCGTAAATAATAACAAGTACCTAACTACATCAAAAACAAAAAAATTAAAATATGTACAACTAAAATGCATGAAAAAGAGAAATCAAATTCTTCTTTATTCTATAAATTACGACTGCAATAACTGACTCTCTTACTACATAAAGGTGAATGAAAAACAAGAAGGTTTAATAGGAACACACTTTAATCACTCTAGCTTGGTTTTCCGTTTAAAAATTGATATCAATTTAATACACAGCTTACAAATTATTCCTAAAACGAGTGCACAAACTAAAATTATAGATAATATAAGCTTAATTTCATAATACTCTTGGACTGGCATGTCAAAGGCGGGAGATCTTAAATATTTCGCGCCATTATGGCGTATGACGTATTCCGACCACCACACGGCGCGCTCTAGCGGTGTCTGTGGTTGATCACGAATGACATTTCTTAGGTTCTCTATGTTTTCTTTGTATCTGTAATAAATAGAAATAAGCTAATAAAATAAGTGAAAAGAACGACTTATTTAAATAGAGAAAGATCCGTCATTTTTAGGTACGCCGAATAAGAAATAATAAAAGTTCAACTTTTTAACTATATAATACAAAATCAATACCCATTGTCTTCATGACGTTATTTAAATAAATTAATATTTGACTATGACTTTTGAATATCTGTTTCCATTATGACGCTCAAGGACCGAAAAACAACACAAAACACGTTGTAAAAGTAGTTTTCTGTAATGATATGGCCAGACAGTTATATCTCAGAATGCGTCATGGCACTTCTAAGTGGTCATCATTTACCTCTTATCCCTAAGAACGGTATCTATCGCCGCTCTGAAGCTCTCCTCTGTGACGTCATGTATACTACACATGACTCCGATGCCCAACTCGGCAATCTTGTCTACGTTCATCCACTGGTCCCAGAGTATCGGTACGCCCACAAGTGGGACCGCAGCGTCGATGGCTTCGTCGGTTGACTGGAGCCCACCTTGCGTGATGAAAAGCTTGATGGACGGGTGTTCTGAAACGAAGGAGGTTCTAAAATCAACTGTATTTTTTCTTCTTTTGGTTTTGTTTTCATTATCTCTAAAATGCCCCCTAACTCGATAAGGGGCCATCCATAAATTACGTCATGAATATTGTTCCCTCTCCCCGTCTTGTCACAGGTTGTCACATTTTAAGAGCCCCCTCCCCCCTTATGTGACGTCACACTTAACAATTCACAACACACACAACACACACACACAATTCTATACCTGTATTTATAAATTTTTTAAAAAATATTTACATTAATTTCGTACTTATTAAATTTCGCATTTAAATAAATCTTATTTCTCTATTTGATATAAATATATCGATGTTTTTAATATACGAACTACTAGCAGGTTTAAATGTCTATATGTGCAAAATCTATGTCGTTCAGAGTGTAATATAGGTTGTATTTAATTAAATGTGTACTGAAATGTCATACATAAAATAAATTTAATGAAACTAATGACTATTTTATCAAATACCAATTAGGATAACAAATTGTGTATTCTGTTAAACGAAATGCAATAACAACTATAAAAAACAACAACAAATCATGAAAATAAACAACCAAATATGGAGTAAGGTCAACTTTTATAAAATACCGAAATTTTGACAGTCGCTCAACAGTTAATCTCTGTTACAAATAATTCCAAACTATGATTACGCTATTTAATATCGGAGGCCTTATACCCAGCTAGTTGTAAATAATGTAGTTTCTTTTTTATCAACCGACATTAGCAAAAACGAAACACGTTCGCCGTTCAACTGTTTTTTATTCGGTTTAGTTACTTTATAATTACGTGAGGTTTCAACCGGTTGACATGATTCTCTGTGTGTATGATGAGAGTTGTTATCATTGAACATCTGTACTAATATAATAAAGCTGAAGAGTTTGTTTGTTTCAACGCACTAATCTCAGGAAGTACTGGTCCGTTTTGAAAAATTCTTTCAGTTTCAGATAGCCCATTTATTGAAGAAGGCTTTAGGCTATATATGTACCACGGGCGAAGCCGGGGCGGACAGCTTGTTTTGGAATATAATTTGGTCTCTTCCTTCACAGGAACGTCGGTGATCATTTTTATAGGGAAGATTTCTTTAATCTTCATAGGCTCAAACAAAGAGGTCGAAAATAAAACACACTCGCATTTTTAATGAAAACTAGCTTTGCCAACGTAATCAATGGAACGGTCACTTTCAGCCTCTTTCCTATCTCCAGACACAAATATAATATTTGAAATATTATACCATAAAATCACTCCGTTGCGATGAAAAGGCAAACAAACAAACACACTTTCGCACTTACAACACTTGTTATTTTTTTATTAACAAAGAGTTCATGTATTATTTTATGTCATAGCGCGCAGCTAAGCTGGTGGTTTAAAAATAGCCTCTGTCAATTCCGTGCCCGCTTTTTAAGGGCTAAGAGTTATCTCTTCCATTCCATAATCTGGGAAGGGTGAGGAAAAGGAAACGGGCCTCCGGCTTCCCCGCTCACCGTACGAAACATCACGCTACCATTTCACGGTCTTCTGTGTGGTATCCAGTGCTATGCTGGCCCAATTCGTGCCGAAGCGCGCTCGACTCCCACACTAAAATGACTACTAAACTACTCACTAAGAAGATCGCGCTGCGGGAACCATTTCCCCACCACAACGTTGTCAGGCACGTTTTCTACATCCGCGTCCCATTTCCAAAGTATCGTATATGGCAGTTTGGACACCACTCGTAGAAATATATTCAGCTTCTCCATGTTGAACATCGAGGAGCTGATCGTGCTGCCAAAACTCATGTAAATCACCCCATTGCTTGCTGAATCCAGCTTGGCTTTCAGATCCTGGAATGGAACATACAATGCATTGATAAGTATGAATAATTATTTTTAATGATAGGCTCTGCCTTCAAATTGACAGAACTAGATCAAATTTAAATGGGACGCATCAGCTTTTATATAGAAAGAGATCAAAGCAATTCACCTGATGAAAAGTTATGAGATTATAATTTTTTATAAATTCTATTTCAATTGAAAGCTTTTTGTGTAACAGGCTTTTTCTAAATGTCATTATCGTTTATGTAATCAAAATTGCTTCAGGGATGTTGGCATTTTTATTTCCATTCAGTACATCTATGATATTTTTTTCCTATTATAAAAAAAATATAAAAATTCGATCGACATATATATTTCTTCGAGAATACTGTTTTAAATTATTAATGGCTAGCTGTTCGCCCCAGCTACGCCCGTGGTAAATATATAGCCTAATTCACTCAGTCGCGTTAAGTTGCAGCTTTCAAATGGTAATAATGATATTTTAAAATCGGTCCATCAGTTTTTGCATGAAAACGTTAGAAACATACAAATGTTTCACAAATTATGTAATTATAAAAACACGTTTAATTATAAAATAAAAGTGTCATAATAGGTCCAGTATTTATGATAACGATGCTACTAATGATCATCTAATATTAAATGACAATACTTCTTAACTCTACGTTCTCCAAATGGTCAATTTACTTTATTTAGTAAAAGGCCTATAATTCAGTGACAGGTTATAGGCTTAAAGGCTGTAGAAAAATAACATCACTAACCTTCGGAAGGGGCTTTTCTTTCCTCAAATGTAGACCTCCC
>NW_024045136.1:1161103-1184564 GCF_012273895.1 Zerene cesonia | reverse complement strand
GGATAAAATGCCATGCCTATGTGTTATTCCAGTTGTCCAGCTACTACGTACCAAATTTCATTGCGATCGGTTTAGTAGCTTTTGCGTGAAAGAGTAACAAACATCCATTCATACTTATAAAGTTTAGCGTTTATGATATTAGTAGGATATAGTACGTAAATAGATACATAAGTAAACGATATAAAAAAATACTCCCGTTTTCCCAATACTTCTTAACTCTACGTTCTCCAAATGGTCAATTTACTTTATTTAATAAAAAAACCTATAATTTCATTGACAAAAGCCCTATAGGCTTAAAGGCTGTAGAAAAATAACATCACTAACCTTCGGAAGGGGCTTTTCTTTCCTCAAATGTAGACCTCCCAAATAGACTACGTTCGGAGGTACCGGCCTATTGGAATCCCAAATCGGATTCACATTAAGAAATACCATTGCGACATTTTGTTTCAATTCCTTCAAAGTGGGAAAATCAGCGCCCAAATGTTTCTTAATCAAATCATCTTCGGGCTTCTCGCTATCGTGGAATGCTCTTGCTACACCGTAGTGTTGCGCTATCTCATTCACTTTATCAATATAGGACAGGTTTTTGAACTTCTCCCGAATGGCCAATGGATACAGTAAGGGATGTGTCGGACCTCCCATCATTTCGAAAGTATCAGTCACTGCGCCGAAGGAACTTATTTGGATCAGCGGTGCTTTGAATATGTGAGAGAAAATAAGGTTTAATCGCACGCAAGCTTCCACTATAATCAAATCGAACTTTTGGCCGCTCCTCAGGAATTCTTTTAAATCCCTACTCAATAATATATCGAACATTTCGTGTACAACTCTAAAAGTTGCCTTCTGCTGTGTAACTATGTCTTCTGCATCTTTCAATTCCTGTTTAAGTGCATTAAATCTTATATCTTCAATGCTATCTTCAATAGATATCTGAGTTATGTTGCCGACGCTTTCTGACGCTGTGGGGAATGGTGTGATGACAGTGACTTCGTGACCCCGCCTGGCCAATTCTTCAATTAAAGTTCGGAACACTTGCTGGTGGCTGTAGACGGGTACAGGGAATACTCCCAGTATTTTCGCCGATCTGCAGAGATTTGTTGTTAACACTAAACAAGTGATACACAGTAGAGCACGCATGACTAACGTCTGACCGAACCGCGCCGAGTCAACTACTGTTTTTTATTGTTCCGATTGACTATTTGTAGCTAGAGTTTTGATAATGGAGTTTGTAAAGCATACCGTACTGTGATAAATTGTGTTTAATTAATGAACGATTCTTCAAATAGTGACGTG
This sequence comes from Zerene cesonia, assembly GCF_012273895.1. Lineage (NCBI taxonomy): Eukaryota > Metazoa > Arthropoda > Insecta > Lepidoptera > Pieridae > Zerene > Zerene cesonia. Next base: position 1,183,271 of record NW_024045136.1, on the reverse strand, counting down.
ATACATTTATTTTGATAATAGTAAATGTGGTTTAAAGATTGTTTTTTTTTTATAATAGAGGGAAAATATTTATTAATACGAAATTATTTATAGAGATATATTTGAATATTTATTTATAGAATTTTTTTTATATAGGGTTAAAAAAAATATTGAGTTTAGTTTAAATGCAAACATATTAAATAAACTATAAATAAACATAATTAATTTAATATATTCAGTATTCATATATATTAATTCCCATTCCATGGGACTTCGAAGATCAAAACTATCATTTCAACTTTATCTAGTCTCAAACTATCTCTGTACCTTATTTTAACCTAATCGGTACACACGTTAAGGCGTGAAAAAGATACAGACAGACATAGATTCTTTCGCATTCACTCGTATAATATTGAGAAGCGATCATTATAATAATTTAAACTTATGAAATAGCTGCTTTTGCATTCATTTAGTCTTATCAAGATTATATAAGACTAGCTCTTGGTCGCGGCTTCGCACGCGTTATTTCGGAATTTAATACATGTAATTATACATATAAACCTTCCTCATGAATCACTCTATAGATAGAATAGATTAAAAAAGCCCATAAAAATCCGTTGCGTAGTTTTAGAGATTTTAGTGTACATATGGACATAGGGACAGAGAAAGCGACTTTGTTTTGTACAATGTAGTGATACGTAAACAATATAAAATAATTGTTAGGTAACTATTAACAATAATACTATTTAAAAAAATACTAATCCGCCTTCGAACCACCAACCACTACTAGGCACTAGGTCTTAAATAAAAAAGAATCACACAACCACCCAATTATAAGTTGTGAGGTAAAAAACACAAAAATACCCTCGAATTGATAATCTCCGTTTTTGAAGTCGGTTTAAATCTATACTAATATTATGAAGGTGAAGAGTTTGTTTGTTTGTTTGTTTCAACGCGCTAATCTCAGGAACTACTGGCCCGATTTGAAAAATTCTTTCAGTGTTAGATAGCCCAATTATTGAGGAAGGCTATTATATATGCGCCCCGGCCTCGACCATGGTACATACCACGGGCGAGGCCGGGGCGGACCGCTAGTGTAGTACATTGTAATATATATTCAATCATCAATCATGGTTATAATTAATTACTATTATTATAATATTACCAATTAATATACAGTAAATAGTTTAATGTAACTTTGATACTTTGTTCGATAGCAGTTATATTCTGACCTCGTTGGCCCCGTTTTGACAGACGCCCGTATCGCTTATAATAGGGGACTCTAAGAGGTGATTTTGGGTACTCGGGCGCGTCAGATTAATATAAGGGAAGGTGACTTACCTATTACTAAGTACCTCTAGAGAGTACAAGCAGTTTATATTGGTGGGTGCGCTCAGACGAGCCGCAGGATATTAAAAAATATCGCTAATTCTCTGAGTTTACGCACAAATCGTCAGATTAGCGAAATTTGGACTACTTGTGTTGTAAATGGCTCCTAGTATCTTCATCTGCCGCGCTCGAGTCATATTTTTTTTTACTTCATAGCCACGAAATTAACTTGAAAGTCGTAAAAATAATGTATATTTTATTTCAGAGACATGCTGGAGCATGCAAAATAACAATATCTAACGCGCTTGAGTATTTTCATAGCAATTTTGTTCTTTTAAGAAAAAAAAGTCAAAAAACGTTCTCCACCCCTAAAATGGAAAACATTATAGGACTTTTTTCTCTTGCTATCGTCTAATCTACGAATTCCAGTAGGTTTCCGAGACGCTCGAGTAAATACATATTTAGCGTCTTGGCCTTCACAACTATTACCTTACCCCCTTTGCTATATGTTCCAGTAGCGAGTACAAATCTATTAGCCAAAACCCCTTTGATTTGTGCAATCCGTACCATTAACGAAATACACGATAAAACAGATGTGTTTTTTGAGCTTTGAGTGAGTTTTCAAAGGTACTATTATATCATCTTTGCTATTATTATAAATAAGCTATGATAATTGATATAAATTAATTTTGCCTAAATAAACACAATGATAATTATATTATCATTCTTAAAATATACAAAACCTTTGCTTTCTGGCCTGGTGGTTACAACTGTGGTATAATAATGGTATATTCTTTGTAGTTTTTCTTATATCTAGTGTTTTCTTTTCTCTCAACAAAATATGTACTCAAAATGTGATCGAACGTAGTGAGGAGTGGGGGCCTAGTGACCTAAAATACAGGTAATTATTATTACCTAGTTTAGGCACCAGTCTCACACTTAATTATATGTACTGAAAATGTGTAAACTTATCTTATGTAACTGATGTGAGAAAATAAACTCTTTTTTATTTTATTTTATTTATAAGCAAAGTTTTGTTTCTTTTGTATGAAATAGTTTTTTTTGTTTTGTTTTCCTTTTTTTATAAAAGAATCTGTCGAATTAGGATAATATCCTGTAATGGTAGTAAGTTTTATTTGGTGTGAATAAATAAATAAATTAGGAGTAATGAAATAGTCAACAGCCTTTCAGACATACCGAATGCGACAAAAAATCATTCTGCAGATAGTTGCTGTGATGTGATACATTCCCAGTATATAAGTGTATAATCTATGATACATTCTATGCCCAATGTACCATGAAGGTTTATTTTTAACCACGCACCTGAAGCTGTCTGTGGGAAACAGTTGGTAGTCATCGTTTGCGTATCTATAATATCGTTAATTTTAGTATGACTTGTTAAAGCACTAGAAATGAATTTTAATATTACAGTTTATTTATTAAGGCACTGTAAATAAAAACTATTTAGAAATTAAAAACTTTTTAACGGATTTTAAACGCGATTTATTCATTATAGCGAGCGTGGTCACGGGGAGACTGACCCGAAAAGTGTTCGAAACGTCGGGTTAATAATATAATGAATAAATCACGTTTAAAATCCATTAAAAAGTTTTTAATTTCTAAATGTATAATACTTGCGTAAAATCAAACACAAAAAAATAATATCGTTAATTTGCGTATCGTTTCTTGAGCACTATAAATGAATTTTAATATAGTTTATTATGGCATTAGAAATGAATTGTTATACCACAGACAAATGACCTTGTTTCTTAGAGATGTCCCCAACTCTGATAGAAAGAAAGAAAGAAACATTTATTTAGCTAGATAGCGACACTTAGCTTATTATTGACACTTCCTCGTTACTGCACATCTTTCAATTTGTCAAAAGAGTGTGATAAGTACCACTAAATATATACTTAACTGTAATTGAAATTAAACTTCTATATTCTATATAATTAACTATGAAATTTCTATGCAAACATTAAATAATTAGGTACTGTCCGATCAATCTTAGCATTGAATCTATTCACTAACACTATATTATGACGTCTATAGCTGGTAATTGAAACTTATTAATTATTTGAACCAAGCAATAACACAAAACTTAACTGTTACTCAAACTCAAACTCAAACATTATTTAATTAGACTGCTTAAAGAAGCACGTTTTGAATCGTTATGCAAAAAGATGTTTAAGTAACGTATTTTCAACCGACTTCGAAAAAGAGGTTATCAATTCGACTGTATATTTTATTTATTTATGTTTGTTACCTCGTTAGCTTTTTACTGGGTGCACCGATTTCGATGATTGTTTTTTATTTGGAAACAGGTGCCTGCTATGTTGTCCCATTTACATTGAGTCTAGTTCTGACAATTTGATTTTTTTCATTGGTTCAAATTGTAAAAAAAAATAAGTACACTTCCTCATTAAAGTCCATGAAGTACAAAATTTTGTCGACCACCCGAGCGAAGCCGCGGGTGAAGAAGTTTAATGTTTGATGTATCACTATGAATCAAAGTCGTTTCCCGCTGTCTGTATGTGTGTATGTATTCTTAGAGCTTTAAAACTACAAAACGGACTTTTATGGGTTTTATTTTAAGTGATTCAAGTGGAAGGTTAATACGTATAACTAGTGTTAGCCCGCGGCTTCGCACGCGTTATGAAGAGTAGTTTCAAATCATCCCCATTAAAATCCGTAGTTTTAAAGATTTAAGCAAACATAGGGACATAGGGATAGAGAAAGCGACCTTGTTTTATTTATGTAGTGATAACATCTATAAAACTACTCCGAAAAACACGCGTGCGAAGCCACGGGTAAAAGCTAGTTTGGATATGTTGGTTAAAACTGACATTTTGTTTTATGCATGCCAAATTAAAATGTGGTAGTCGCTTCGGTACGTATTGGGCCAGCTCGCACCGGGGAAGTACCACACCCCCACAGAAAACCGGCGTGCAATAGCATTCTGCTGTGTTTCGTTCGGTGATTTTATTCCTTTATTCCTATCGCCAATTATTTCTTAATCCCTTCCCAAAATGTCGCCAATCCATTTGTAGAGGCGTAAGGTCTGCAATGGACCTTATGCCTCTCCAATTGTTCATGGTGGTAGCGCTTACCATCAGGCGTCCCACCAGCTCCTTGCCGACTGTATCATAAAAAAAAAGACAGTGTGTTTGTCGTTCTTTCACGACGCACTGCACCAATGTTGAGGTATGATTTACGCTTACATGTCTGAATAGGAGGCAAAATGAAATGGGCGACTTTTTACTGCTGTAAATCTCATTGCCATAGGTATTTCTTTTTCCGGAAACCACCGCTTGTAACAGCCAGTCTAAGAGATATATTCTGGTATATAGTATACTAATTTCAATGTTTTATGTATGAAATAAAGAATATTCATTCATTCATTTATTTCATTCATTAATTCATTATATGGAGATGGATGCGAATAGCATACGTTGCTCAGAAATAATGAATTATTCAACTGGTATAAAACGTCTGCATCATAATGAGTGTTAACTTCTAAAGTAATGATGGAATTAATCCAGTGCAAATTGAAAAATGTCAAACACAAATAAATGTGTCATCTTTTATTGTTATAGATTAAAATATTTTGTCTCCTTGCACGTGTTTCTCGGATGTTTGCTCGCGATACGTATAGTGGAAGGAGTGACGCTATTTATTTATTTAAGCGTTACAATCAAGGTTAATAAATGGTTAATTATATGGATAATTAACAAAATAGCTTCAATAATGATATATATCTCTTGAATGTACTTTTCTTAGTAAAGATTACGTCAGTATCTGAGTGACAAGATTGTAGAGGGATATCACAGCGCGCAGGAGAGAAGTCCCTTGCCTGGTTCTTCTGCGGGCTCAACAGCTATCATCGACCTTAGAGGTCTCATCTGAAGCCAACAATTATCAGCCAGCATTTCCACTGCAGGCACACGGGCCTCCTATAAAGGTTCAGGCCATAATTTACCACGCTAGCCAAGTGCTGGTTGGCCGATATGACATGTGTTCGCACTTTTAATTCGGGTTATGCTGGATTTCTCCCGATGTTTTCCTTCAATGTTACGTGGTGATGTGAATAGATAAATTGAAAAAAAAATTTTTCACCCTCATCTAGTCTCGATTCGTATCACTGTGACACTGGTCCCAAAACAATACATTTTTATAATATCGTGGAAGCATAAGATACCTACGACTAAACAAAACAATTATTAATAACAAAACAAAATATTTTTTTATCTACATGTGTGTTGATGCTGTTTGTTATATCTCCAAAATTACTAGCCAAATTTTAAAGAAATTTATTAAGTTAACTGATATTAAATTCGTATTTAACTGAAGCGACTTAAAAAAGTCATATACGTATCTTAATATACAAATAAATACGACACTTATAAGATATTCTGTTCTCGCGATTGTCCGTTGAAATACATTCTTTCACATTATAGACTTAAGATTATATGGTTTATGTACTATTGGCTGTTACCCGCAGCTTGCTCGCGTGGTTATAGAAGCTAGCAAGTGTCGTACACGTGATATTTTAAAAATAACGCCATCTATCGGAATTAATGAATTACAAAGTGATTAAAATGCGAATCATTTTATAATAATAATAATAATTCTTTATTTGCATGATGTGTGTACAAAAGTTAACAGATATTACAACACGGTCAACACATTAGCCACAACGGGCGTGCAAATTTCATGAGCTCCGCGTCATTACATATTAATTTTATAGTAAAATTTTGACATTATATCTAAATTACATTAAAATTAGATTTTATTACAGGACTCATTCCTATGGGAAGATCTAAATGACCTCTCATTATGTAACACTGATCCCAAAAGTAGCCTACATTCTTCTCCAAACTCGTATCATAAAAATGTACATAAAATCCGTTCTGACGTACAAGGAAGGCAAACAAACAAAAATACACACCATCGCATTATCAAGTTAAGGTAATAGACTATACAATACATCACTAACAATCTGGCTCCTGAGACACAGTGTTGTACTAGATCAGGAGCCTTAGGATTCATATACATGCAGATGTAACGTTTTTATCCAAATAAAAAATGTTATTATTATTATTATTATAATACAATCCTTTCCTCCTATACAATACAATCCTTTCCTCAGATTTGCTGGTATACAGATTCACTTATTTTACATCAGAGAACCTTAAAGTATTTATTACTCACGGCGTAACAAACAATCTGTTTCATCTTGCCAAAGTCGAGTACCCTTCAAGAATTAGGCCATCTTGCTCCGGGGAAAGTAGCAAATGTTACTTGCGATTAATGTAGAAGTAGAATAAAAAGTAGTTAATAATAACTAAGAACAAATAACGATGATGGCGACATTAGTTCATCTGGAACGTACAAGCCACAAATTCGTCTGCTCTTATAAGAAATTCCAGATGTCGAAAGGGTACCACTGAAAATCAGAGTTGAGGCGTTAAGCCTGAGGTTTCTTGCGTGGCATCCCTTTTTGGCACACGCAGCCACACATAATTGTTAAGTGTAATTTTTTTTTTCCTCTTATTTTTTTTTTATGGTATACTTCTGTTTTTTCTGTTTGATCTGTTGTGTGTGTGTATATGTCTGTGTCAAAATAAATGTTTTTCTTTCTTTCTTTCTTTAAATTCGTCTCAATGTCGTAGCTTTAGGTAATAAGATAAATCCGTTCAGCCAAACTATAATACTTCAGTTTTATAACTGAAATATTAAGTATACTGTTATTACTACTAGAGTAGTATATATAAAAGTTAAATATATACGCCTTACAGAATAATATAGCATAACAACTAGAAGTATTTATAACAGGCGTTTTTTTACACAACAACTATAACTACTATATAACTTCTTATAACAGGCGTTTTTTTAGACAGACTCGCATTTAACCAATTTTGTTATCTGGGCAATCTGTTCTTTAAAAAAATCACAGGTCTAATTCTGTACATTGAAAATATAAAGAAGAAAATATTGCCCATTCACGCAGTCTCATGGAAGTACCACCAGAAGTACCCGCACAGAAGACCGGCGTGAAATAGCATTCTGCTGTGTTCGGTGAGTGGGGGAGCCGGAGGCCCATATCCTTCTCCTTACCCTTCCCAGTCCTTTCCTTTATTCCTTTCGCCAATCCTTTCTTAATCCCTTCCTAAAAAGTCGGCAATCCATTTGTAGAAGCGTAAGGTCTGCAATGGACCTTATGCCTCTCCAAATGTTCATGGGCGGTGGTAGCGCTTACCATCAGGCGTCCCACCAGCTCCATTGCCGACTGTGACATAAAAAAAGCATCGAAACTTCAAATTAAAATAAAATTTTAAAACACGAAACATCATCAGTGTTGCCACAGATGCAACACTACACTGTTATAAAACAGTCCGTGAAGCATAAGCTGAGCTTTGTATTTGTGTAAGTGTACATATTATAGTGTGGATGAAATGACGGCTTCAAGCGCGGAGCATCCTTTAATTGGTATATACCGCCATACTGGTTTTTAGTTTCCTGTCTAGCGGCCTGAGGCGCGGCGCATGAAGTCAGCGGTTGTTGGTAGATATGGTGGTCACTCACACAGACACAAAACTCAATATAAAGCGCTTATTAAACTACATTATTCAGTTTTATTAATAGGAGCAAATCTAGAAATTATAGGCTTTTTTTGGTCACACTGTCCTAGGTATGTTAGGTTAGTAATCAAGTAATGGACATTATGAGTGATTTAGAACTAACAAAATTATGAACAATATTTCAGAAATTACATACGAATTGATTCTCGATCGTTTTTCATATTAATATTGTGTCACCTTTTATTCAAAAGCAAAATAATTTCATACAAGAAAGTTATCGGAACCCATATTCCAAAGAGATTTTCATAAAACCTTCCTACTATCCTATCCTACTTCTTCTCTCTCTCTCTCTCTCTTCAGCCTTTCTCCGTCCACTGTTGGACATAGGCCTCTCCTAAGGCACGCCATTCCGCTCGATTTCCAGCTTTGCGTCGCCACTTGCTACCTGCAACCCTGCGTATGTCGTCACTCCACCTTGCTGCAGGGCGTCGTACATTACGCTTACCGAGACGCGGTCTCCACTCTACAACGTGTTTGCCCCAACGGTTATCCGTTCGGCGACAAATGTGACCAGCCCACTGCCACTTCAGCTTGCTAAATCCTACTTCTTACTTCCTACTAATATTATAAATGCCAAAGTTTGTAAGGATGTGTGTGTGTTTGTTGCTCTTTCACGCAAAAACTGCTCAACCGATGGTAATGAAATTTGGTACGTAGACAGCTGGACAACTGGAATAACATATAGGCAACTTTCTATCCCGATATTTCAACGGGATACGGACTTACGCGGGTGAAACCATGGGGCGCAGCTAGTTTAACAATAAAATGACATCAAGTTAAATCGATTTTATTGTGAAAATATTGAAATTAGCCAAATATCATAGAGTTATTTACTTATTTATATAAAATAGCGGAATATAAATATTGTGATTTACTTGTAGATATTTTTAAAACAAATTGAGTGATGAAATTACGAGAGGTGCTAAATAAAAAAAAAAATAAAACAAAAAGGTGATAATAACGTATATTTTGTCATTAATACAACAATGAAACTAATACCATGATATTCGTATTTGTAATGTCATTCTTTATATAGTATATCTATCTTCTATCTACTATATAAAAATAAGTCGGGTTTTCCTTCCTGACGCTATAACTCCAGAACGCACGAACCGATTTCCACGGTTTTGCATTCGTTGGAAAGGTCTCGGGCGCCGTGAGGTTTATAGCATAGAAAATTCGGGAAAAATTTCAACTGAAAAGCGGGAAAATCATTTTTCACATACAACCATCTGGTGGCGAAACGGAGTTCGCCGGGTTTGCTAGTTTATAAATAAAACATACAACTAAATAAAAAACATTTACTTATTTCATTATTACATTTATATATTATATTTCATGTTGATTAGCTTGTTGGATAAAAACGTTTCTTAACTTTAGAAATTATCACATATATTCTTAGAGAATATTCCTTTATCGACGTTTTTAACACAATTTTATTTTTGTTGGTCATTATTTAACTAATTAAAAGTACAATGTTAATCTCATGTGGTTCAAAATCTATATCTATACTAATATTATGAATAGGAAGAATTTGCATTTTTGTATGTTTGTTTGTAATTGATAATCTCAAAAACTACTAGATCGATTTTAAAAACTCTTTCACCATTAGAAAGATGCAACTATAAAGACTATAAAGACTATAAAGGCTATATATCTACCACGGGCGAAGACGGTTCGAACTGCTGCTAATACTGCTAGTCTTTAATATACAGATAGATAATAATTATCAAAAAACCAGCAAAAAACATTGACTATTTAACAAAATGGCAGACAATTCAAAATTCCATTAACTTTTTAATTAAAATTCTAATTGCTGTTCGTACGTCTCGTTAAAACTCGAGTATGGCCTATCTGAATTTTATAATCATGGTTTTGATGTATTCTGAATAGTCCAGAGAAGGTTTAAAAGGTTTCGCAGGCCGGAACTAGTAATATTATATAAGACTAGCTGCGCCCCGCGGTTTCACCCACATAAGTCCATATCCCCTAGGAATATCGGGATAAAAAGTTGCCTATATGTTATTCCAGTTGTCCAGCTGTCTATGTACCAAATTCCATTGCAATCGGTTAAGTAGTCTTTGCGTGAAAGAGCAACAAACACACACACACACATCCTTACCAACTTTCGCATTTATAATATTAGTAGGATACGGTAGCTACATACACTACAATATTCATAATTAAATTTTACTTTCTTCACTTAAGAACAATACGGCACGTAGTTTCTTGAATTAATCGTATTTTTACTTAGACTTTTCGATCTAAGCTAGATTAGATTACCTTATTCGAATCTATACTAATATTATAAAGCTGAAGAGTTTGCTTGTTTGTTCGTTTGTTTGTGTGAGCGCACTAATCTCAGGGACTGCTGGTTCAATTTGAAAAATTCTTTCAGTGTTTAGATAGCCCATTTATTGAGGAAGGCTATATATGTACCACGGGCGAAGCCGGGGCGTGCCGCTAGTGGTTATATAAAACTAAAGATATGCTATTATAGAAAACTATTAATAAAAACAATCACCTTATGGCTCTAAATATATAATAAATATAGGTTATGTATCACAAACATAAGCTTTGTAAACAGTAAAAATACAATTTGTCGTACAGCTGAATATAAAAATGCATGTCAGTAAGTAGACATCTGTTATATCTGTTAGATGTATTTTAAATATATTAAAAATAGTTTGGTTATGGGAGATGTTTATTATTTTCATTTTACTAAGAATATTTTGTGCTATCATTCGACTTAAAATCACATTTCAGGTATGAATTTTGACAAACAGTCCAAATTTAATTTTTAGTTTTATAGCATTGAAATGCTTTTTATCAATGAGAAATTTTGAAAGAATAGAATAAATTTGATCACGGGTGGCCGAGAGGCTAGGCGTTGCTACGGTTAGGCAAGAAATGCAGGTTCGAATCCCGCCTCGTGATCAAATTTATTCTGTTCTTTCAAAATTTCTCATACTGTCCAAATTTCACTGTCAAAGTGACATTTCACGCATGTACAAAACGCAGCGATCTTTTGACATAAACAGTCTATTTAAAAACGATCGCCATAAAAAATAAACCAACGGACACGAGAAATTACATCTTCATAATTTCTTTCAAAAATCTATTAGAAAAAATCTTAATTATCTTCTTGATATATTATCATCGCTAAGGATTAGAATTTTGACGGATTGTCAACTTATACTGTTTTTAATTTTTTTTTTTGGAAACTTTTAGATTCAAATAGGTACCTATGTAGATTACTTAGCGTAATTTGCGAATTCCTATACGTTTTACGTTTTGAAGGTTGGTACACAATTGTGCATTAAACATAAAAACTTCATTTTCAATTCATAATCTAAATAAATAACATTTAATTTTTCTTTTGTTTCTTCTCTTTCTTCGTAAATGATTTGATAACTTTCTTAATTATATATAATACAACGTATAACGCAGCTAAAATAACAAATATGATGTCTAACATCCAGTTCTCATACCATTTGTACTGGTTTACTGACGACCTGAGATGGTAAGCACCTGAAAACAAAAATTAATTAGGAAGGCATTTATGCGAAGTTTTCTATCGAAATTCTTTAATTTACTGTTTTTTTTTATGGGGAGAAAATTATATTTTAATTATTGACATTAGATCAAGACGTAAATACAATGCTTTGTAAAAACTTAAACTTGAGTCAGTTTCTCCTTAAAGTCTACCATGAAACTGTTAGTATGCGTAGACATAGTATATCTCTTTCTAATCAACTTATTAGATATCTACTATACTGAATTATAATATTAAGTTTATACCCTGGCTTTCAATGGCCATTTCGACGTAATGGGTGATCAGGTCGGTAGGTTTTGTCGGCCGGTTGTGGAATAATTTTGATATGTATTTCGCCTTGTTGTAATAACTGTAAGAAAAAACGAAGATTAAAAGTGTAAATAGGGAAATACTATACATATAACTAACGTTAGTCCGCGAGTTTGTCGTGTGGATATATTAATTTTTTTCATGTTGTAGTCGGCAATTTAGCTGGTGAGTCGCCTCATTGTAAGCACTACCACCGCCCGAACATTTGAAAAGGCGTAAGGTCGATTACAGACCTTATTGCAGGCCTCTACAAATGGATTGCCGACTTTAAATGGGGAAGGGATTAAGAAAGGATTGACAAGAGGTATAAAGGAAAGAACTGGGAAGTTTAAGGAAAAGGATACAGAAAACCCCGTAAGAAGTGGTACAAACAGGAAGCTACAAAACATCATCACAATCAGTTAACTCTACAAAGACCTTAACATATAAAACGCAAATGACTGACCAGATCGGTCAGCCATAATCGCACAGCCCAAACTACTAGACCGATCGGGCTGAAATTTGGCATGCAGATAGCTACTAGGGGGATAAAATTGTGGATGAAATTTTGAACCATGAAAATTTTGACCACCCGGTGAAACTGCGGGCAAGGTTAATCAATTAATCCGTACTCCTTACCTATCATTTCTCATCATCTCATGTAGTGCTTCCTTCAATTTCGGAGCCATATCTGGTGAGAAGTCGACCTTCAGGGCATGACCAGCTACCACACTGCGGTGGGCGTTACCGGGTTGATCGCCAAATACCGGAATGGCCAGTAACGGCACCCCATATTGTAGCGATTCTAAAGTGCTGAGAAGCCCACCGTGAGTTATGAAAAGCTTAACGTTGGGGTGGGCTGGAAATGAGGAAATATATTTAGTTTTTTTTTCTGGGTTAGATCGATCTCTGGATCTGGAATTATACTGGCTAGTCATACTAAATATGTATAATAAAAATAAAAAAAAGCTGTGCTGCGATTCACACACGATAGAAGTGAAACTTCAGTAAATCGACAAAAGAATGAGATGAATATATATAAAATATAAAATAGCATGTATATTTCTGTCTCATTCTTTGCCGGCTTCATTCTAAACATTTTTGTATTTGTGTCTCTTACCTGTCGTTTTTTCCGTTGCATCAGGTTTGAAATCACAACGATTCTAAAGAAGTTTCACTTCAAAAACTTGAAAATTCACGCTTGATTAACAGAATCAACTAAATGGTCTCACTCGCATACAGTATTCCTAAATAAATTATTTAATCCTGGTGATTTTAATCGGGGTTATATAATAAACTAGCTTTCCGCCCGCGGCTTCGCCCGCGTGGTATTCGGTTATATCGCTTTCATCTCCCTATTTCAACTCCTATAAATATAATCTATGGCTGTGAATGATATTGACATTTGTTACTCCCGCTTTTTAAAATAAAAAAATTAAATGTAAATTTTTCAATATTTCTGAGAGATTTTCTTAATATTTTTTCCGTACCTTCTCCTAATAATAACAAATACAACAAAAAAAGAATTAGTGAAATCGGTCCAGCCATTCACGCGTGATGCCGTGACCAAGGAAAACGGGTTTCATTTTTATATATATAGACTAATGAAATTATTGTATAGTCACCGATCCTTGATAGGTTTAAAATTATTGAGACAAGTCTGTCTGTTCAAATGGGGCCAAAATCGAATCTTACCGGGTTGGTTACATACAAGCATATAAAGCATGTATTAAATGCTAACTTGACGTTCGGTTGGGTGGAAAATATAGAAGTTCAGTATCTTCTTGCGTTTAATAATACAGCTTTTTTTTACTTTTTGGTGGACTGGAGATGAGAGATTATTATCAAAATGTGAATTATTTTTTTCCATAATATTGATTTTTTCTTCAAATGCGAGAGCTTGTGAGGCTCAATGGAAGAAAAACAATAATTGCAACGCGATAGATTCTTCTGGATTACGTTTTAAGCTTAACTATCTGAACACCATGCGAGTTCAACCAAAAAATACTGATTCACCTGAATAACAATTGTCATTTCAATTTGTTCAAAATATTTTCCGAACCACAGGATATAATGTCCATTCATAAATAATATTTGAGTAGGAGCCTTTAAAGGCAAGAAATAACTCACCAAGTATACTAGGCTGTGGCATCCAGGGTCTCACGTGGACATTCTTCGGAAGACCATCGATTTTCTCTTCAAACTTCCACAGCACCGTCTGTTTCACTTCACCGAATACCTTGATCAGCTCCTTTCTCGTTTTCTCTTCTAATTGTGCTGATTTCACTACGGAACCCATGCTAAAGTAGATAACGCCTTGCGGTGATCCATCCAGGATGTCTTGGAGGTCCTAGATATAGTTTTCGTTAGCAAAATTTCAACCATCGTGTCTTAACACTTTGTGAATGAATATTGTTAAAAATACAACATGTACTTGAGTACTGAACATTTATTCTAAAAATCAGACCATAATGAAAAAAACGGTAATCGAGCGTTAACGATAATATTTTTTTGTTAAATTTTTTAGAACAATGCAAAATTATTGCGTACAAGGAAATAAGAAATAAAATACTCGTCAAAAATAAGAATCCAACATGGCAAAATTATTAAAATAATAATATAGCTGAAAATGTAAACATCCGTCCGATCGTCTTCTTGATACAGTAGTTAACGCGTGATCGTAGAACTGAGAGGTTCTGGGCTCGAGTCCCGGTGGGGACTAACAAAAAAATGTCTCTGTCTGGTAGGACACAGAAGGATATAACCTAATAGAAAATCGATCAGTGTAACAGCTTGATGATTTGGCGCATACCCCGCATATAGGATACTAGCTGCGCCCCGCGGTTTCACCCGCGTTAGTCCGTATCCCATAGGAATATCGGGATAAAAAGTTGCCTATATGTTATTCCAGTTGCTCAACTGTCTACGTACAAAGTTTCATTGCAATCGGTTCAGTAGTTTTTGCGTGAAAGAGCAACAAACACACACACACATCCTTACAAACTTTCGCATTTATAATATTAGTAGGATAGGATGGGAGATAGATATGGGAATTCACTTTTAAAAAATAAAAACACGTTTCAACTAAAGAATCAACTAAATTGTTTCACATGAAGAGTACAGGAAACTGAGGAAATTATTTAATCCCCACGATCCCAATTAGGACATTGAGATAAATTCATGCTCACGATAGGAGTAGCTGGCAGAACACTGTTGATGCCCTCTGACCCAGCTAGGACATAGGAACCTAAGTCATTTCATGAAATTAGTTTATAGGAGAGATTTAGGAGTATAAAGGAGTCGGTTACATACAAACGATAAAAAAAGCGTGTCAAAAATACTCACCTTTGGCAAGGGTGGTATGGTAGCATCAATATGGTAACCAGCTATGTCAATCACATTGGGTGGTAAGCTCCTAGTTGGAGCAAACGAGGGGTGAGAGTTTACTAACAATATGGACACGTTTCTGTAGGCCTCTTCGTAAGGGGGGAGGGGGACGCCTCTCGCTTTAGCGATGGGACCAAATCGCGACTCGTAGATGGCCTTCTGTGAGGGGAAGTCATTCCTGGTGAAAAATAATAAATAATAATAATAATAATATTTTTTTTTTTAAATGTGTCCCACAACACATTAAATTCTCTAAAGGGCCTCTGCGTGTTGGATCTGTGTCCCCACGTAAGCCTTCCAAAAGACCGGGTGCTTTCCTTCTGGAGGTACCCGAGTATTATGGAGAGATACACATAATAAAAATTTATTCCTGGTGAAAAAGGAAGAAAATCTCAACTTGTTGTTAGAATACCTATTTTTTAAATTTTCAGTTTTATAGCATTGAAATGCTGTATATAAAACGTAAAGAGTAGAAGAAATTCGATTGCTGAGGCAGGATCACGGGTGGCCCAAAGGCTAAGGACTAGTGAATAACACGGAAGGCTTTTAAATAAAAAAGGAATCATTAAAATCGGATCACGGAGGAAACAAAGCTAACAAATATCGTCGAATTGACAAACATTATAATGTTAACTGATGTTAAGTGCAGTAAAATTAAATGATCAATCATATTATACTGAATAAACATAAAATTAGGCGCCAAAGCTTAGATACCATTTGATTGTGATTCCAAAGTTCGTTATTTTCTTCATCAATTACAACGTAATGAAGAAAATACTATTCGGTTTATTAAATCAAATTTGTTTATTAAATCAAACACTTAACCTAACCTTATAGCAAAGTACATCAGGGTAGCAGTACAAATAGGTATCAACCAATTAAAGGTTCAAAACCGATATCTTTCCTAGGTTACAGATTAATCCATAGATTATACCCTTATATAGTAACCTGTATTAAATATATCAGTACCTTTCCCATATCATTAATATAGCGCAATGTAATTAAAAAGTCTGAAAGTGGTCGTCACAACTTTAAGTTCGTGAAATTGATTTAAAATTACGCTTATAAAAAAGTACTAAAAATAAAAAGTAGCATACGAAAATAAAAGGATTTGAATCTCTGTTTTAAGAAAAGAGAAATTTTAGCACTAAACTTACCAGTAATAATCGATTTGCGACATAACAAATATAAATGCATTCATGAACCGCTGCCGGAAGGTCATGGGTACAGAGTAGTTGTCCACAAAGCTCGGGACATTGGGAATGGACCGGACTGTATCAACGAGGTACTCCAAGTGTGGGTAAAGAACTGTACCGCTGAGGAGGATCCAGGGCACTTGGAGAACTGAGGCGTACCTGTAATGGTGATACAAAAATTCTAATCAAGTGTCGTTGAAAAGAAAAAAGTAAGACATCTTTTTTTGGATAAATTTTCTCTATGTAATAAAATTATATTTCGTCAAACATATCATGTTTTTAATGTAGGGTCAGAAGAGTTGGTTCTTTGTTTGTTTGTACGCGCTAATCTCGGACCGATTTCGAAAGTGCTCACCGTTGAATACAAGTGGGCGATCATCATCAACACCACGATCACCATCATCATCACCACAACTACCACCATCATCACCACCACCACCAAAACCATACATACCCAGCTTCAACATCTGAAAAGAACCACTCGGTAACTACGGCATCATAATTTCCCTTAGCAACCGCATCATGTATCACTGGTGTATCAAGCAAAGCCAGAGAGAGATTCTTCCCGAAATCTTTGACTAGAGTTATCGAAGCTCGCACACTGTTGATTATGTCGATGCCTGGAATAATAAATCTAAGAAATAAAAAGGGAAGCTGTGTTGAACATTAGCTTGATCTTTTTTTTTATTACAGTGGGCAATGGAGTTGGTGGGTCGCCTGATGGTAAGCGCTACCACCGCCCATGAACATTTGGAGAGATCCATTGCAGACCTTACGCCTCTACAAATGTCTTGCCGACTTTTTGGGAAGGGATAAAGAAATGATTGGCGATAGGAATAAAGGAAAGGGTAAGGAAAAAGATGAAAAGGATATGGGCCTCTTGATCGTAACAAAAATGTACTGCATTTCTACACAACCGCCTAATTGATGGAATCAGTTGATAACAAATCGCAGCCAGTCACAAAGGCTATGAGGGTAGTTGCGTCGAACATTGAATAAACAACGTACGAACACAATGGCACAATCCGTACGAATGCGCCATTTCTAAGTGATTCAGCTTTTTTTAGGTTTCCATAGACAAACGAACTTTGACAAGTTATGAAAAGCACCATCTGTATCTTAAATGACAATTATTCATCCAACAAAATATTAAAACACAATTGATATCCGACATATAAACTATTTATAATAATATTATTAATAGAAAATATTTGTATGTATGTCATGTTTTCACACAATAGCCGCTGGACCGATTTCAAAAATCATTCACCATTAGAATGCATATTTCGTTAATAAAATAGTGTTCATTGTAGAACCCATATACTCTCCTTAATTTTATAAATATTATGACCTTAAAAAAATACCAGTCATTATTAAGGCTCTACTAGTATTTGTAGAGATTCATCATCATCAGTCCATATAATATGTTCCCACTGCAGGGACATGAGCGTTCAGGACATATTCCACCACGCTGGCCAAGTACAGGTTGACAGATGTCACATGTCGTCGAACTTTTGATTCTCGGACATGCCGATTTCCTTACGATGTTTCCTTCACCGTTTCGAGCAGTGGTGATGTGAACAGGGATTTATAGAGATTATTTAAAAATGTATTTCTCGATACTGATTTTATTAAAAAACATAAATCAAACTAACTATGTACCTTCTTTCAATTTCCTCATATGACTTGCATCAATTATATTGAGATTCTTAACAGTTTTTCCATCTGGATAGTGAGTAATAAATGTGACCTGAAATTAACAAATAGTAATTACTCTATCGGTAGCTTCGTAATATCCAATAATAGCTTTTTCCGGCGGCATCGCACGCGTAAATTCGGAGTAGTTTAATAGACGTTATTATACATATAAAACATCCTCTTGAACACTCTATATATTTAAAAAAAACCATCAAAATCCGATGTGTAGTTATAAAGTTATAGATTTATACTATGCAGTGATAGTTATAGCATTATGTTATTTGAGATAATGTTAAATGAGTCAAGAATAGAAAAAAATACGATCCGGAATCGGCTTTCGCCGTAACGTGCCGACGCCTGACCAGCCATAATCTATTCTTAATTTTTTTTATATTAATTATAGATTTAAGCTTCCTGATAATATTCTATTTAGCTTTTTTAAGCAACATCGGGCAAATAAGCTGATGGTTCGCCTACTACTGCTATGGTAAACGATCACCATGCCGCTGTCACAGTAGTCCCTGCTGGATCAATTTCATTGTACCCTGGCTACGCCCATGACTTGTAGATAGACTATTTACAACTTAGCGCAACTAATTTATACAACGAAAAGAGCTGGCCAGCTCGTAGTGATCTATTTTATAGTTGAACTTATTATTTTTTTTTTTTATGTTACAGTCGGCAATGGAGCTGGTGGGACGCCTGATGGTAAGCGCTACCACCGCCCATGAACATTTGGAGAGGCATAGGGTCCATTGCAGACCTTACGCCTCTACAAATGGATTGCCGACTTTTTGGGAAGGGATTAAGAAAGGATTGGCGATAGGAATAAAGGAAAGGACTGGGAAGGGTAAGGAAAAGGATATGGGCCTTCGGCTCCCCGTATGTTCTGTAAGATTTAGGTATATCCTAATACGCAAATTATTAAAAAACTAGCTGCGCCCCGCGTTTTCACCCGCGTTAGTCCGTATCCCGTAGGAATATCGGGATAAAAGTTGCCTATATGTTATTCCAGTTGTCCAGCTGCCTACGTGCCAAATTTCATTGCAATCGGTTCAGTAGTTTTTGCATGAAAGACTAACAAACACATACACATCCTTACAAACTATCGCATTTATAATATTATATTACATATTATATAGTAGCAAGGATCATGCGATAAATGACCTTGAATAAAGATTGAGTGAAAACTTCTTCAGCAGTGATAAGTTAGTACTTCATGGCAGTTTTCATTTATATCTATAGTTTCTATGACTGCTTACTGGTTTTTCTTATCACAAAGGACTATTATCTTTAATCATTGATATACTATGTGTCGTCAATGACTATATCGTCGTAATATTGGAAAAACCATTAGATTATAATCCAACACGGGTCGCGAACGAATTCCAACAAGCACAGTATCAATTTGCAAAATGCTATTTTAAGTATCATTACTCGCTATCATACTAATATTATAGAGTTTATTTGTTTGGATGTTTGTTCGTCAATCACGCTGAAACTACTGAACGGATTTTGATAAAATTTGGTGTATACCAATATGTATGTATGTATATACAGGGATAGTATACATACAGGTATACATACAGCTGACTTGGGTAATAGGATACTTTTTATTCTGATTAAATTCTTAATATGCTTAAATCTTTAAAACAACGCAACGGAATTTTATGGTTTTTTTATAGATAGAGTGATTCAAGAGAAAAGTATATGTATGTTAATATCTATTAACTATACAGAATTTAGCGCATGCGAAGCCGCTGACACCCAGATAATTTTAAATAATCAAGTCTAAACCTAACCCTAATTGAATGCCCATTTAACATCTTAACAGTTTCACGTTCAATTCATATTTAGCGAAAAAGAATGATCCATCTCCTATTTCAACCCCTTCTACCCTTTTTTCGCGATAAAAAGTATCCTACATTCTTTCCCAAGTTCAGTTCTATCTTCGTACCAAGTTCATCAAAATCGGTTCAGTGCATTAGGCGTGAAACCGTAACAGACAGACAGACAGAACAACTTTCGCATCTATAATATTATGTAGGGACTGTTCTGTACCTCATGACCAGCTTTCAGCAGAGGATCCACGATACCCTTAAGCAGGTGGTTGTGACTTTTGGTTGGAGCCTTCTGGATGCAGAGGATGTGGTATCCAGCTGCTGTGGATATGGCGAAGATACAGAACAACAGGAGTGACTTCATATTGAGCTGGAATATAAAAAAATGGTTGCCTGTAAAGTCGGTTTCACGGGCGAAGATTTTACGTGACAACGTCTTTTTCTCGGTAGAATATTTATTGATATGAATATTATTAAATTGCACAATAGGAACAAGGAATTGAATGAAAATAAGAATTGCACAAATTTTAACTATACAAAATATATTTTGTTTACTAAAAAGACAGAGACAGAGACACAAGCACGCGCCGATTCTATGCGCCTAATTCTCTAATGCTACGCGCGCGGCGGACCGATCATAGTTCGGTGACTCATCGTAACGTTACCGGGCGTTACACTTTTTCATGAGTGACTCCGAGCCGCAACCTAATTTAAGACGTTGTCACGTCAAAATAAATAAATGAATAATGGCTTATTGAAAGAATTAAATCAAACGTGATCTGAACATATTGGCAATGATGGAAACCAGCGCCAAAAATATTGAATTGTTAGTCAAGGGCCGTTCATAATCCACTGAATGACATCCCAAACTTAGAAAAGGGTCTAGAAAGAACTTAGAAAAGTATCTAGAAAGAACTTAGATGTGTCTAGAAAGAACTTAGAAAATTATCTATAATGAATAAAGAAATGATATAGAAAGACATTTGAATAGTATAAATAAATTCACCCTTTAGAGGGATAAAAGGTTATACGAAACTGGAACGGGTCATTTAGTCTTTCTTGAGCACCGATATAAAGCTGAAAGGTGTGTTTGTTTGAATCTCAAGAAGTACTGGATTGGACTGGAATTCAAATATTCTATTACTTTACGTTATCCATTCCTATAGCGAGTTGGGGGCGTGTTGCTTTTCTTCCTAACACGCTTTAATTAGCATGTATGTATAACATACGTATGTTTGTATGTAACCGACTAATTTTGAATCGATATTGACCCACTCTAAATGGGCAAATTTAATTCGAACTTCGTACACTTGTCATGGATCCGTGACAGTACAAAAATTTCATGAGTTTATCCTATTATGCTGATTAGGATGACCGGTATCATACGTATGCTCTGTATAAGAGCAAGTGAGACGATTTAATTGTTTCTATCATTAGTGTGTGTCCGCCCCGGTTTCACCCGTGGTACATATATAGCCTATAGTCTTACTCAATAAATGGGCTATCTAACACTGAAAGAATTTTTCAAATCGGACCAGTAGTTCCTGAGATTAGTGCGTTCAAACAAACTCTTCAGCTTTATTATATTACTATAGATTTTACGCCAAAACTGTAAAACATCTACTGATTAAATTACCTCAAAGTAATCATTCATTAATGTGTGAAGAGCTAAGGCCTATTATCACAACTCTTTATTCACGCAAAAAAATCATGTTAGATAAGAGATGTCACTCGTTCAGATAATTCTTCATTTGATGAGATAATTTGTAGAGTTTATTTGAAACTAGCTGCGCCCCGCGGTTTCAACCGCGTAAGTCCGTATCCCGTAGGAATATCGAGATGAAAAGTTGCCCATATGTTATTCCAGTTGTCCAGCTGTTTACGTACCAAATTTCATTGCAATCGGTTGAGTAGTTTTTGCCTGAAAGAGCAACAAACACACTCACATCCTTACAAACTTTCACGTTTATAATATTAGTAGGAAGTAGGATAGTAGGATTTATGTTACCACTACAATAAAATGTAATCAAAAATAGAGGTTAAGCATCGGTGGGCTCGGACGTTTCGATGGGCGACCATTTTTTCTTGCTCTTTCGCTTATTTCACACGTCACGAGTCCAACTCGCAGTTGACCCATGCTTATTATTTTTAATACAATAATTAATAATAATAGATAATAATAATAATAATAATAAGCCCGCAGGGCACCTTGTGGCGAGGTGACGGGGAGTAGCGCCCCCGCGGTCCTTA
>NW_024045136.1:1155638-1160103 GCF_012273895.1 Zerene cesonia | reverse complement strand
CAGATTCGAAATTCAAATGTAATATTTTTTTATAATTAAGTGTAACAGTATTTATGGCCAGACTAAGTAGATACACATTATACTTTATTTCATGAAATTAATGCATTCTTTCTCCAAGACAAAACAGCGATATAATATTTTACATAAAAACTAGCTGACCCGGCAAACACCGTTCTGCCTTACTCTTATCATTTAGATGTGAAAAATAGATGGTCATACCAACCCGTTATGCCCCCAAAAATTTCACGAGAATCGGTCCTGGCGTTTCGGAGGAGTATCGTTATCAACATTGTGACACGAGAAATTTATACATAAGATTAAAAAATAATATCCCGAGAGATGTATATAATTATTTAATCAATTAAAATAATGCATTCTTTCTTCAAGTCAAAACAGCAATTACATGTTATATTATAATATTACCTGTGATAATATATAGGTGCCTATAATAACTGAACTCAGGGTCAATGCTACTAAGACAAGCTTTATTATTATCCTTAAAGCAGACGGTTTCCTTTGATCTAGGCTTAAAATCTAATTTGTATACAAACTATGACTCAGCAAACAATACAACGAGCGCATGACCATACAAACACAAGGACAAACATACAGATCGCTATCAATAGATTAGTGTAGTTATTTACTACAATTAACAGACGCTCCTCGAAACGGCGCTTGGCAAAATTTACGTTTGTTTCTTTTTCGCTTTTTATATCGACTTAAAATTACGATTATATGGAAGTTACTTCTAAAACAGTGGCAATTTTTTCGCTAGAACAAGATTTTGAGTATTTGTATTTGTTTTCATGCTAATATTTGCGTACAGTTTGTTATTTGCGCGTTTGTTTACGTGAAACTTTTCGTCTTACTTCCAGTATGAAACATAACAAACCCTGGACTTCTGTTCTACTTACGGGAGATTTAATTGAATATGCGTTCACCGTTCAAAATATGATCACAAAATCATTTTAATTTAAATACAGAATAAAGAATTTGGCGCCAATATCCGCCATATCTATTTTGGACTATTGTAACATTGTGTATCCAATTGATGAATCTAATTTGTGTATGTAATTACTGGTCACAAT
This sequence comes from Zerene cesonia, assembly GCF_012273895.1. NCBI lineage: Eukaryota > Metazoa > Arthropoda > Insecta > Lepidoptera > Pieridae > Zerene > Zerene cesonia. Next base: position 1,159,015 of record NW_024045136.1, on the reverse strand, counting down.
TTAAACGAGACTTTAAAAGACGAATAAATCAGCCATTTTGTAAATTATGATAGTTTTATCAGTTTAAATTCTGTCACAGCTTATTAACTAATTTATTATATATTAGTATTAATATATGACGTATTAATTAATTAAAAACAATATTCGTATTCCAAAAATATACGTATCTAAACAGGTACCTACGTAGAAGGTACTAGTTCAAAATGAAATTGTCAAATTTTTTTCTTACTAAATAGGCTGCCTTTGTCACGCGAAAAATAGTCTCTGTAACGTTAATGTGATAATAACTAAAATTAGGAGTCAAACAATCTCGACAAGGTCAGTTAAATATTGTTTAATATTACAATTACATAATATCTCTCTTATACTCACGTGGTTGCACAGATTACATCCAGTTTATCATCCCACAGATGAATAATTTAAATATTGAACTAAAAAAAAACACGAGTTCGAAATTCGAATTTGAATTTGTGGCGACCCGCGCCTCTCAGCTACTACTACTGACTGGCTCATGGAAGCTTAGAGCTTGATGTGCGAATGATTTGATATTATGATATGTTACATACATAACGCAATTTTGATCTTATACCATAGCAAATAGGGTATAAAATTCTAACTATTAAACATTGCTTATAGGTTGGTATAGACTATAAGCCCACAATGTTAGAAGTTTGGTAATAAAAAACTATGATGTTAATGATGTTGATATTATAATATGAATCTTGAGTTATCGTAATAGAATAACTCCTATCGTAAAAAATATATTTAAAAGACGCATGAATGTTTATAAGATTATCTTTATTAATATTAGAACGATTTCGTTGTTTGTTTGTTGATGATGCTGGACCAATTTAAAAAATATTTTTAGCGTTAGAAAGCTAAATAAGTAAAGTTAACATTATATAAAGAAAAACGTCCATTTGGGCAGGTCCGGGGCGAACAGTTTCAATCCTACTAATAATATTATAAATGTGAAAGTTTGTAAGGATGTGTGTGTGTTCGTTGCTCTTTCACACAAAAACTACTGAACCGATTGCAATGAAATTTGGCACGTAGACAGTGAAACCGCAGGGCTCAGCTAGTATTATATAATCTGCCCGTTCTTCACTTTTAACAAAGATTTCTGCTGAGTCATACATAAACAAAAAATCAAGTAAATAATTTGTTTAAAAAAAAATCGAACCTTCAAATTGTCGGAACTAGACAAAATTGAAATGAGACCTCATTGCAGGCACCAGCTTTCAAATAAAAAAAGAATTATTATAGATGGTCTAGTAAAACCTTATTTTCTAACTTACAGAAAATACTGTCCATTTAATAACCTCCTTCTTTCTTTAGTCTATACTAATACTAATAGAGACGCATTGTAGAGATTCGCCAGGAGAATGTTATCTTAGGTATATTTGATAAGAATATTAAACAAACCAGGTTTTTGATTTGAACTCTTATTACGTAACTTATGGCCGTGAATTATCGCGCACCGAGTTTTCCTGTTCGGCAATGGATACTGTACAAATAACTCCTAAAGGAAACAGCCGAAAAAATCTCATTTTCTATATGTTTATTTTGATATAATACATAGAAATATATATACAAATAGGTCGTTTTTATCTTTAGACTAGCTGTCCACCCCGGCTTTGCTCGTGGTACATATATAGCCTATGTCACTCAGTGATGCTGCAGCTAATGGTGAAAGAATTTTTAAAATCGGTCCAGCAGTTTTTGAGTTTATCCAAACAAACAAATTCTTCGTCTTGGCCAGCGTGGTGGATTATGGCCTGAACCCTCATAGGAGGCCTGTGTCCCAGCAGTGGGAACATGTATGGGCCGATGATGAAACCATTGCTGCATACCATTTGAGTAACACATCTCTTCTACCAGCGCGTTCAAAAAATAAAAATAACCATGGCGGATATTCTTCATTCAAATTAAAAATAAATAACACTGAGATTACAACCTTCTTGGAAGTGACTACTTATATCATTATTTAGCGTCATTAAAGAACAACATTATGAAATGAAATGAAAATTCGTTATTGCGTAAAAAATCAAAAAATAAGCAGGCGTACAAAAATCTTAAGTTAAATTCGCAAAGGGCGGCCATATCACTAGGTAGCGATCTCTACCAGGCCACCCTAACAATAAAGAAAAATAAAAATAAAAAAAAAAAAACATTATGAGCAAGCCAGAAGAAGTTTGGTGTCGACATAATTTGAAAAAAATTCAGCAGATTTTTGGCTCCAAATGTATACTTTATATCTAACTAGCGGTCCGCCCCGGCTTCGTCCGTGGTACATATAGCCTTCTTCAATAAATGGGCTATCTAACACTGAAAGAATTTTTCAAATCGAAAAACAGTTCCTGAGATTTGTGCGTTCAAGCAAACAAAGAAACTCTTCAGCTTTATAATATTAGTGTAGATTCATGATTCTCGTGGAAGGTGATTGCAATACTTTTAAGCTTCGGTTCTATTTTTCCATTCAGTGTTTTTATTGTTATTTTTAAGAACATAATTATACTAGCTGCGTCCCTTTGTATCCGTATACCGTAGGAATATCGGGACAAAAAGTTGCCTATATGTTATTCCAGTTGTCCAGCTGTCTACGTACCAAATTTCATTGCAATCGGTTCAGTAGTTTTTGCGTGAAAGAGTAACAAACATACACATCATTACAAACTTTCGCATTTATAACATTATTAGGATAGGATTTAGGCGGCTTGAAAAAAAATGCTTGACATAATGTCAAACATGATTACAAGTCATGATTTCCTGTTTCCGTAAGTGGTTAGTGATATGACGAAGTTGTATGTCAACGTAAAATCTAAAACAGCGTTAGATTATAATCTCGCGAGATTACAAACTGTCGAAAAATTCTGCGTACAATTTAACGCACTTTTTTGATACATTATTATCACTATTCTCTTCCCGCGTCTGTACCTATGTATGTACCTAATATATAATATATATATATATATATATATATATATATATATAGACAATTCGCCTTTGTTATATAAAAAGTAACGTATAAATTTTCAATAATTCTACGAACGTTATAATTGTCTCTTCTTACGTATTTATTACGCAAGAGTTGCAATATTTATGATTTCTATGCAATATTTTAAGATGTCTGTCGTGGTGCAGCATGGGTGTGGCCATGTTGTTAGAGAGGCAATCTGGGGGCCTTTTTTTATATTACAAATGCAACTGAGCTGATGGTTCGCCTGATGGTAAACGATCACCACCAGACACGAACATTCGCAGAGGTAGTGCTTAAATATCTATCTCTGTCTATGAGCTCTGTCTATGAGCTTTCCATTGCGTATGACTTGACACAATTGGTGCCTTCGCCTACAAGAGTGCCTGATGTAGAGAAT
>NW_024045136.1:1134803-1154638 GCF_012273895.1 Zerene cesonia | reverse complement strand
CCACTATGACTTGGGTCTCTTCAAGAAAAGAGCGTACTCTTCCCTTAAAGGCCGGCAACACTCCCGCAACTCTCCAGGATGCGTGGACGCCTATGGGCGGCGTTAATCTCCGGTGACGCGCCTGCTCGTTTGCCCGCTATTATATAAAAAAATAAAAAAAAAAATATTTAACTGACTATTAATTAATGCGACAAACCATTCTGACACGAATTCATTGATTAATTGAAGAAGACTTTAAGTGCGTAGCATACGGGACGGCTGCACGCCGCGTTTTTTACACGCAGTGTCCACATTCGGCGGTTAAATACGACGGTTATACGTGCATTTTACACAGGAGTAGAACACGCGGCGTTCGCACATGGTGGTTACAAGTAGTGATAACATACAGTGCTCACATGCGGCGGTTAACACGACAGTTTTGAGACTACGAACAACGATCTTTTCTATTGTGGGAGTGCTCGACTCCGACGACGCTTCAGCACGAATTGGGCCAGCTCGCATCGGGGAAGTACCACAGCCACAGAAAACCGGCGTGAAATAATAGCTTGCTATTGTGTTTCGTACGGTGAGTGGGGGAGCTGGAGGTCCACACCCTTTTCCTTACCCTTCCCAGTCCTTTTCTTTATAACATTAGTAGGATTAATTGTAATGTTTTGTAAATAATTATTTGGGTTCATTGTACTCAAAAAATACAAAAACAGATTTATTTAAAAATGCAACATAAAACTCGCTCGCAAATTGCTGTCTTATGACTAAAAGTCATCTCTACCAGACATCCTGATATTATGGTATTGATATTATTATTAAAAAATATCACAGATGCTTTATACTTGTTATCCTTACTGTTATCCATTAATAATGTTAATTCGAAATTGTGTTTGTTTGTAAATATCCTATACTTCACTACATTAGTTATGGTACAATTTTTTCCCCTTTTATACCCTCGGGAGTAAAACTTATCAAAACTCTTAGCGAATGCCTACATTATAGTGGTTGACCAAACTTCAGCCATATCCGATAGTTTTGGATGTGCGTTGATAGATCGGTTAGTCCTATGTGTTTCGTATATTTAGAAGATTGTATAGATAAACCGAGCTCTCGTCTTTTAACAATAGACACTAGTTACGCCAACGGAACCCTAATGCAACGCTGAGTCGACGGTTTGCACGGGGACGTCTATTACTGTATCTAGCGAAACCTTTGGCGCGAAGTAATTTTAAGTTTTCATGTTAAATAAGTTTAGTATTATATTCATTACTTCTTAGCTCTTGCATCGTGCAAGCCATATTGTAATTATTATAATTAAAGTATTTTTATAAGTAAAATTCGACATTTTTTTTGGGGCCTCCGGCTATGTGAAATATAATTCACTTTATCAACATAAATACTGAGTTATTTATTTTTAATGTTTTGAAACATTTATGTTGGTACGAACAATATTTGCAGAATAAATTTCACAATAAACATAAGTACTTATTACAATATCGTTTATTGTTACATCATCATTGTGGAGTATTTAGCTCTCATATATAACATACTAGCTGCGCCCCGCAGTTTCACCCGCGTAAGTCCGTACGCCGAAGGAATATCGGGATAAAAAGTTGCGTATATGTTATTCCAGTTGTCCAGCTGTCTACGTACCAAATTTCATCGCAATTGGTTCAGTAGTTTTTGCGTGAAAGAGCAACAAACACACACACATCCTTACAAACTTTTACATTTATAATATTAGCAGGATTAGTAGGATAGGATAGCAGGATTTGATATATTTATTTTATTAATAAACTAGCTGGTCCCCGCGGCTTCGTTCGCGTGAACTTTGAACGAGAACAAACTGGAGGAACAACTGTTTCTCTTACCGAATTTCTCTTCTATTTATTTCTATTTTTTCTCTTCTATTTCAACCTCAAATGTTCCACATCTCGATTATGATAAGTCGACAAAAAATGCCCATCACACTGAACAACTTTTACTAAGACATCATTTCTATTTATGTTATAGCGGAGCTTGGCTCTTGGAGGACCACATCAGGTGTGTCAGATCTTTAAATTTATATTCTCAGCAGAAAATGCTTCTCACGTGTAACATGTTTTGCTATGTCATAATTTTTATATCACTAGTTTAGGTGGTCTGCTGCAGATCTGCATCAGGCGTTCAAGTAGCCAAATAAATTATAGCCCATGTGCTGCACAGATTTAATACCTATTAAATCATTCAAATCAGTCAAGTAGTTCCGGTGACCAGCGCGTACAAACAGACATGGAGACAAATATATTTTTTATTCATGCTCTATTATGATTTTTAATCCCTTCAATAACATTTTTTTTTATTTCTTGAATGTGCAGATCAGTTTTTTATTGTTTTTTTAATTTAAAATAGGTATAGACGATAACACTGTTTATTTAGTTAAATCAATGCATTTATTGCAAATTTATACTAGCAGCATTTAAAAATAAAAAACATACATTTTATTTATTACCTGCTTCCACAGCAACTTTTTCACATTCACATTTAAAATTCGAACTACGCACTGAATCGCTCCGTCTCAGTTACAAACTTATTCGAAACTAATCGTTTCCATCACACGATTATCAGCCTTATTTACGAGTGAACTACAAATTGTGATGTTTTAACTAATGATTCACATATTAGGGCGAAAATTGCGTAACAGTTGGCTTTTTGTGTATGCAATAACAACTCTTATTTGTTATAGGTACAGTTAAGAATTGTTTGAATTATTTCATAATATTGTGAAACATTGAACCGAGCGGCTAGCAATGATGATGAATCCATAGAGCCATAATATTTACTAATATCATAGTAATAAGTAGGTATCGTAGGTAACTTCGCCCTCTTCTATTTCTGGTACAGGTGCTTTCATAGAAACTTCTGGTAAAGTTACAAATAAACCGTATAGAATCTATTAGAAAATATATGGAAACAATCTGTAGATGTTATCTTTGTAAGGTTCGTTGTCTAGTACCACAGTACAAGTAATATTACTCTTTAGGTTATTTTAATGTTTGTATCACAGATAACATAACACTATGTTAGAATAAAATAAAAAGAAATTATATAGCCACAGATAATATAATAGTACCACAGGTAACATAATACTATATAGTACACTAGCTTGTTTATCTGTGTGTTATATGAAAAAACGTTGACCCATCCTGTTTACAACTGTGTCAACTGTTGCTTAACCTCGATTTTTTATTGATCGATGTTATAGCACCAACAGAAATACACCACCTTTTTCTCTTCAACTGTCTGACTATCACGGTTCATATAACAGACAGTGGAACATGTGTATATATGTATGCAATATGCATACAGACAGACGGTCAGCAAAGTCTTTGTAATAGCACAGATAACATAATACTATACTAGTAATAGGGTCCTGCGCTGTAGACACGGAACCCTAAAACATTTTTACATGAGAGGACGGTGATAGATTTTCTTCGTCGTATAGCTACGATGTTATAATCTAATATATAAAATTCTCGTGTCACAGTTTTCGTTGCCATACTCCTCCGAAACGGCTTGACCAATTTTGATTAAATTTTTTGTGCTTATCCGGTATCTTTGTGAATCGGCCAACATCTATTTTTCATCCCCCTAAATGATCAGAGTAAGGCAGAACAGCGTTTGCCGGGTGCAGCTAGTTATTTTTATAAAAAACCTCAAATTGTCAGAATTACACCAAATTTAAATGGCCTAATAGAAGGCACCAGCTTTCAAATGAAATTAAACATAATACTGGTTATCCTAGTAAAAATCTACGAGATAAGAAAATGATGAAAATAGATACATATTTTATTAGTGAAAAAATGCTAAAAGGTTCTTAAGAACCTCCACATTCTTTAAAAACGCTATAAATAGCAAATAATCTGCTTAATCTTTATATATCCTACTAACTATATATATTAATGCGAAAGTTTGTAAGGGTGTGTGTGTGTTTGTTGCTCTTTCACGCAAAAATTACTGAACCGATTGCAATGAAATTTGGTACGTAGACAGCTGGATAACTGGAACTTTTTATCCCGATATTCGTACGGGATACGGACTTACGCGGGTGAAACCGCGGGGCGCAGCTAATATAAAATACGTGTCACGTTGTTTGTCCGCTACTACTCAACCGATTCTAATCAAATTTGCATTCTATGTGCAGTTTGATCCAACTTAAGCGATAGGATAGTTTACATTACTTCAATTACGATAAATGACTACCCGGGCGGAGCTGGGGCGTGCAGCTAGTTAATAAATAAAAATTACATTTCTCATCACGGGACTCTAAATTTACGCATCAATGAATTGTAGACGCTATCTCTATTTGCTTATAACACAAGTATCCAATGTGTATCACATATCATCATGTCAATGACCCTAACTATAGTCTAGTTGATAGACTATACATCAAATCTATACAAATAAATCTGAAGTTTGTTGAACGCATCTATCTCCAGAACTACTGGTCCAATTTGCACAAAAAAAAAATTTCTATCCGTGTTCGACAGCCCATTTATTGAGGGCGGACTGCTAGCTATATATTTAAATCAAATTAAAATACTTTATTGTGCACCAAATCACGCAGAAATAAAATCTATAAATTAACTCTATACAAACACAACAGGCGGTCTTATCGCTAAAGTAGCGATCTCTTCCAGACAACCTGGTGGACAAGGAGACTATTAATTATTAATATAATAAATAATATTCCTTCTAGTCTTTCGCCCACGGCTTCTGTCCTAATTCGTCAAATTCTAATGCTAAGTTAGTCAAAATCGACTCTCAAGGAGTTGGTTACAAACATAATATGGGCGAAGCATGTCAAAAAAAACTCAATTGTCTCATTCATTTTAATTTCTATACAGCTAAAATGAAATAAAACAATATTCACAATTTTATATCCTAAGCTACACCCTACAATAAACACTATAAAATCTATTCAGCCGTTTCTACATCTTTCAGATTCTGTTTTTCAAACATCAACCTCAATTGCTCTGTTGCAGTTAAAGGCAGTCTGTTGTTGGCACCAAACTTAGGGTCCGGCAAAGTTGCTATGTTCAATTCGGGATCCTTGAATGTGAATGGGGTCCAGGGCCCCTGGATGGAAGGGTAGTTTGTGTACTGGTATTTTCGCAGTCTCGTAGCCGCTACGTCTCCTTGCTGAGTGCGAAGGTTTTCGATCCACTTCGTTATCTCTGAATGAGTTTTTTGGTGCACACTCATCCATACCCTGTCACCATTTACTGTAAGTAAAAAATGTATGTTAAAAATAAATTCATAAGTATCTGAAACATTTTTAAGAATAACAATTATTAGAAGGTAGAATAATACAAGGAAGCATTTAATTGGGATATATAATACCATATCAACCAAGTCAGATCATACCCTGGTTGTATTCCAAATTTCATCAAAATCTGTACCGTAGTTTCAGCGTGATTGACGGACAAACGTCCAAACAAACAAACTTTCACGTTTATAATGTTAGTGTGATTTCAATGTGATCTTGAAGCAATTGAAAGTTGGCAGAATCAGCCAATAATTCAGTACTTACAATATTCAGCGACAACCACTGGCGATCTGTGTCTGCGAGGCTTAAGGTATACCACCACACCAGGGTTCTGTTTTGCGAAGTCAACCAGATCTTGTTCTATGAAATCTCTGTAATATTAAATTTAACCAATATTTATTTATTTGCATTGATTTATTTGCATTTAATCAATATTTATTTATTTGCATTGATACACGGATATAGGACATACAGTTAGTATTATTGCCAAGTTAGCTTATTAACTAGTGGTCCGTCCTGTTTTTTTCTTTTTTTATGCCATAGTCAGTAATAGAGCTGTTGGGTCGCCTGATGGTAAGCGCTACCACCGCACGTGAACATTTGGAGAGGCGTAAGGTCAATTGCTGACTTTTTTCCTCTACAAATGGATTGCCGACTTTCATTGGGAAGGAATTAGGAAAGGATTGATGAGAGGAATAAAGGAAAGGACTGGGAAGGGTAAGGAAAAGGATATGGCCCTTCGCTCGAGGTACATATATAGCCTATAGGCGCCATCAATAAATGGGCTATCTAACACTCAAACAATTTTTCAAATCGAACAGTAGTTCCTGAGATTAGTGCGTTCAAACAAACAAACAAACTCTTCACCTTTATAATATTAGTATTTTGGATTAATAAATTAGGAAGACTCATGCTTTATATGCATACTAGCTTATCATTTCGGGGTATGAAAAATTGATTTTGAGTAATTAGTGATACTCAGATTTACCTATATGCACACAACATGCTATAATAATCGGTCCAGCCGTTTTGGAGGTGCATGGAAACAAACATTATATCATAAAAATAATTTAATTTATTATTATATTATATATCTGGAGAATAGGTATTTTAAATTTTACATGAAGGTCTGAAATGAGTAAAAAACTGAAATTCTTCTGTTTTATGTCGTTGATTTAAAACATCGTGTCGTGTATGTGTTTTTTTAAAGCGGAATATAATATTTTTCCTTCTTTGTAAATTTGAATTAAGTGTTTATTTTTCCTACCTAATACCGCGGCTGCCTCCATGACTTTTACAAAATTTCAGCACAATTCGTTGTAATTGACATACGTAACGGCCCACACCATTTTGAAGTGGTGCTCTAACAAAACCAGACTTCAAGAATAAATTACTATTAGACATTTTCAGTAAATATTTCACAAGTGATGTTTTTAGTTATGAATTTTAAGGTTAGATTTTAGAAATACAGATGTCAGATAGGGAACACCAAAATATGTCAATTGTTATATGTCAAATTGACACATTATTTATGCCCTAAAAATCTGCGTTCACCATTTTATTTATCCAAGCCATTAAATCTTAACAAAAAAAAATCTCCAATAATCTCACGAATTTGACTGATTCTGGCGGGAGTTTAAAAAAGCGCGGCTCACAATTTTGATTTAATTAAAAAAATATAAACTATTTACAAAAAATAGTATAAATAGGAAAATTATAAATAAATAAAGCGTATTGATAATAAATGTGGATGGGAAAGAGGGGAGCGGCGACAACCCGCACATCTCTAAGAAGAGACTGGTACTGGCGGCGGAGGTGGTGAGAGTGACTCCCCTTTTCTAACTTTTCGTAATTATAAAAGGCTTTATCCCGAGAATAATATGAACACAGAATGTAAGGTTTTCGTCGAAAGCAAAAACTTACAGGAAAAAATAGGAAATAAAAGCCCCGTTTATTTGATTCATATATTTCTAATATTAAAGGTGTGGTGACACTGAGGCGTATTAGCGACAACAAAATAGTTGTGGTCTTCAAACCAACACGCCCAATAATTTTCTTAACAACAATTTTCTGGATACATATGATATAAAAGCATAATACCTATATTCCAGCAGCCCAAATTGAAAAAACTAGTATAATTAGATTTTTACCATCTAATTTGTCGAATAAAGAAGTATTTACAAAATTAACTTCCAAATATGAAATTACTAGCTGCGCCTCGCGGTACCCGCGTTTGTCTGTATCCCGTAAGAATATCGGGATAAAAAGTTGCCTATACGTTATTCCAGTTGTCCAGATATCTACGTACCAAATTTCATTGCAATCGGTTCAGTAGTTTTTGCGTGAAAGAACAACAAACACACACACATCCTTACAAACTTTCGCATTTATAATATTAGCAGGATTGCAGTTCGTGGATTTCTGAAAAAAGTAGGTAATGAGTTAATTGGAACTCCGACTGTTAGTATCACATTTCTGACAAATTCATTACCTGAGAATGATCAATATGATTTTTTTTCAAACAGAGTTTTTGACTATGTTCCCCCTCTTGAACAATGTTACTGATGTTTTAAATTTAATCATTCTGCAAAAATATGTAACAGCAAACAGCATTGTTCAATCTGTTTAGGCGATCATACATATAAAGAATGTAATAAACCAGATGAGACTTACTGTGTGAATTGCAGTGGACCTCATTTAGCTATTTCCAAAGTATTTCCCATTAAAATGAGTAAAATTTTAGAGAAGAAAAATAAAATAACATATGCTTGTGTTGCTATGACAAAGAAAGTACTGACTTCCCTCCTCTGCTATCACGTGGCATCCCTGTAAATAAAAATGTAAATAATGAAAATATTTTGCCCAAACCTGTAAATAAATCTGTAAATATTAAGCCTGCATCAAATACTGTAAATATTCAGGATATAAAATCACAAATAATTGGAAAAAGTGATGTACTTATTGCCCTGATACATACTAGTCCAGATAGGCAATAAAAATGATGATGAACCAATTAAAGATGTTCTTATCTTAACTTGTTCATTAATTAAAGATGTTCTTATTAAAAATTTGTCAACACAATGGCTATAGAAACTCATAGAATTATATATTATATATATATAATTATATATAATTATATCCCTCTTTATGTATTGCATAATTCAATGTCCAAGGTTTAAATAATTTATTTGTGCAAGATTTTCTTAGAAATACAATCTGATTCTTCAAATATCAAAAAACAATCTCACTGGCCTTGTTACACTCATTCATATAAAAGTATTATACATCCTACTGAAATTTTATCTAAGCCAATTGATAACAATTCTGACTTTCTAGCATTCTTAGAAGAGAACTAAGACTATACTGTCTAGACTGATGGTAGTAAAGGTTCGGATAATGTTAAAAGTGCAGTCTAGGATCCCCAAAGGAGTATTGCTCAAAGCTTTGTTCTACACCAAGTGTTCTATTTTTACAGCAGAGGTATATGCAGTTTTTGAAGCTTTAAAATTGATTAGTTGTGTAAATAATTGTAAATATTTTCTAATCTTAACAGATTATTTAAGTCTCATAAATAGTCTAAATTTTGTAAATCTAAAAAGCCGATAAAACTGCATATGAAGGGATCAATGCTCATAATGTCAGAAATGTGGTGCCTGTCTCTATGACCGATTATTATCACGATGTAAATGTCTCCTTATCGTATGTGGTTAGAATTCTGGAACGAGGATCAGAAAATTAAAGAAAAATGGTATGGAAATATTCAAGAGAATTTACAGAAGACCTTGGTACGATGAGCTGGATATAGCTAGCCGTGAGTTTATCACCACAATCAACAGATAACTATTTGGCCACAACAAAGCACACGTACTCCTTGCAAGACTAAATATAATTAATAACAATATATGCACCTTCTGTAATGAAAAAGTCTGTGATATGAATCATATTTTCTTCAACTGTCAAAACCATATGTTTATATTTCATAGTAGTAGAATAGAATAATAGAAGAAAGTGATACCTCCCGCCGCCAGTTGTGTGATCTGTTAAAAAAAAACAAAAAGTGTTATAGTGCGTTATATAAATACATTAATAATACTGATGGAACGATCTAAGGAAAAAATAAGTTATTACAACAAATACGTGTAAATACATAAAATTAAAGAAATTTGTTATCAAAAATAAGACTAGGCTTAAAAGTCACGTAACCAAGCTAAAAAGTTAAAAAAAAAACGAATTTGACTTTTTAATCCGTTGCCTAGCAACGAAATTGTTTACTCAATAATCGTGCAGTAATCTGTTATCTTATTTAAATGAACAGCAAATATATATAAAAAATGAGCGGTGAAACGATATACGAACAACCAAGGCGATACAATGCAGCTCCGATGCGAGTACATGACTATCTATACGGTATGTTTATTCAATTTTTAATATACCCTCTACGGATGTTTTTATTAAAGTTCCGCACCAAGAGTGAAAAAACACCCTATATATATTCAGAGTCCGGTGTCTGTCTGTCGGCCTGTCTTTTTTTATCCTATATATGCTCAAATGGTATCACCACCGCCCATGAACATTTAGAAGAGAAAGAAGAAGCAGCCTTACGCATCTGCAAATGGATTTCCAACTTTAAAAGGTGTGTGATAAAGAAAGGATTTATGAGGGGATTAGAGGAAAGGACTGGCAAAGGTAAGGAAAATAATACAAGTCCTCAGCTACCCCAATCACCGAACGAAATACAGTAGTTGTTATAGTATTTTCTTGTGTTTGATTTCACGCGAGTATTATACATTTAGAAATTACATTTTTTTTTACGGATTTTCAGTCTCCCCGTGACCACGCTCGCTGTAAAGTGTTCGAAACGTCGGGTTAATAATATAATGAATAAATCAGGTTTAAAGATCCGTTAAAAAGTTTTTAATTTCTACAGTAGTTGTTATTTCACGTCAATCTTATGTCGGGTGAGGTTCCCCCATAGATTATACACTTATATACTGGTATAGATTGGTCACTCGAAGCATAGATTATACACTTATATACTGGAGTTCCCCGGTACAAGCTGACCCAATTCGTGCTGAAGCGTAGTTTCTCGACTTCCACATTCAAAATTATATGGCTTAATTGCTATAGCTACGCTTTTGATAGAATCAAAGTTTAATTTTAAGTTTTATAGATTTGAAATGCTTTTTATATATGAGAAATTTTTTGAAAGAATAGAAAAAATTCGATCACGGGGCGGGATTCGAACCCGCGTTTCTTGCCTAACCGTAGCAACGCCTAGCCTCTCGGCCACCCGTGATCCCGCCACAGTAATCGAATTTCTTCTACTCTGAGTCAAAGTAATTTTTTTTTTATAATTGGACAGCGCAGCGTAAGCTGAGATGTGTTCTAAGATGGAGCGCGCTTCCCTGGCAGGTATCCGTTCAATGTTCTCTTGAAGACCTCCAGATTGTACTCGTCGGGGAACACAGACTCAGGAAGCATGTTCCAATCCCTTGCGGTTCGAATAAAGAATGTGGTATCGAACCGCTCAGTCCGGGTACATGGAACGTCCACCAAATAGCGGTGCCTAGAGTCTGTGAACAATCGCAAATACGTTTGGATTACACATTCAAAATTAGCTTTTTGTTGTAGATTCAGCGTATATCGTGTCTGGTGCCAGGGACTACGCGCGAACTGCATTTAAAGCTGCCATGGCATCTGCGCAAGTGGTCAGTGTTTTTTGGCTTCGCACGCGCCGTCTAAAGCGTTACAGATTATCAAAAAATATTCAAAATTCAAAATTGTTTATTTGGAACGAAATTACATAGTGTACTTAAACCAAAATTAACGAATTATCCTTCCTACTATCCTACTAATATTATAAATGCGAAAGTTTGTAAGGATGTGTGTGTGTTTGTTGCTCTTTCACGCAAAAACTACTCAACCGATTGCAATGAAATTTGGTACGTAGACAGCGGGACAACTGGAATAACATATAGGCAAATTTTTATCCCGATATTCCTACGGGATACGGACTTACGCGGGTGAAATCGCGGGGCGCAGCTAGTGTACTATAAAGCTTCCTAGAAAACAACGTACTCTGTTGGTGTAAACAGAATGAAAATTGGTACAGTAGTTTTTGGGTTTCGAGACAAACAAATAGACGCGGGGGAGGTACACAGTTAAATGATTTGTTAGCCAAAGATCTTGTTTATAATATATATTTAACTAGCTACACACCCCGGCTCCGCCCGGGTAGTCAATTATCACAATAGAAATAATATAAACTATCGTATCATTTAAGTTGGACCAAACATCTTCTATCTTTTAATTTGAACATGGCGTGCAAATTTCATTAAAATAGGTTGAGTAGTTTAGGAGTCCATAGCGGACAAACAAACGCGACACGTAACTTATATATATTAAGTTATATCTTAATCTAGCGGTTCGTCCCGGCTTCGTCCGCAGTACGTAAATACCTATAGTCTATAGTATTACATTATGTTTATAGTGTAATAAACCACTTTTCTCATATACTAAAACACTGTTCTAATGTCCTGTCCTTCGCGCATGTAAGCAAATAAACAAAAAAATTTGCAACTTCGGCTTGGGCCAGTGAATATTTCAAAAAATGTCTCATTTCTTAATTTCGAATATTATGGTCTACTTTTTTTCTCAGCTTCATCAATTATATATTATTTTTTCGTTATGTTTGCAGGTTATTCAACCAGTCTACAAGACAATGTTTTCCGAACTGCGGAAATTCCCAAGAATGCAAGTTGGTTAGTACTATTCTTATATAATAACTAGTGGTACGCCCCGGCTTCGCTCGTGGTACATATATAGTCTATAGTGAAGTCCCGTGTCCCCTACCGGGGTATGGGTCAGATGATGTTCATCTGTTTCACTGATCGATTTTCTTTACGGACAAGTAGGTGATCAGCCTTCTGAGTCACGCCAGACCAGACCGAGACTTATTTTTGCTCGGTTCTACGCTCACGCGTTAACCACTGTGCCAAGGAGGTCATATAGCCTATAGCCTTCCTCAATAAATGGGCTGTCTAACACTGAAAGAATTTTTAAAATCGGACCAGTAGTTCCTGAGATTAGTGCGTTCAAACAAATAAACAAGCTCTTCGGCTTTATAATATTAGTATAGATTCTATATCTTAGTAGTCTTTTGCCCGTGACATCGCTCGCGCGGTTAAGCAGAATTGTCAGTTGTCATACATATCACATTGTCATTTTCAATTTAGCGCCATCTATCGGAATTTATTAATTTCAGAGTGATTCGAATTACTGGATTTTCTCATTCGAATGAGATCTTGAACTGTGGTAACAAGCAGCTTATGTCACTGTCCAAACCTGTCGGCAGACACAAAAATCATACCATAAGTAAATTTTGTTGCGATGTGAAAGTAAGACAACCCGTCTTGCATTTATATATTACTGTCTGTTCGTACATATATGTCATTCAGTGAAGTTGCAGCTTTGAAATGGTGAAAGAATTTTTGAAATCGGTCCCGTAGATTTTGAGTTTATCTATTACAATAAAGAAACGAAAATACAAATTCTTCATAATATTAATGTAGACTGAAGATATCATATATATTACTAGCGCGGTTTCACCCGCGTAAGGCCGTATCCCGTAGGAATATCGGGATAAAAAGTTGCCTATATGTTATTTCAATTGTCCAGATGTCTACGTACCAAACTTCATTGCAATCGGTTCAGTAGTTTTTGCGTGAAAGAGCAACAAACACACACACACATCCTTACAAACTTTCGCACTTAGTAGGACTAAAGATATTATTATAGTATATAACATCCTGTGGCAAAATGAAAGTGGTATTTATCCATCGAAAATGGAGAATCTTTGACCCCAGTATACGTGAATGAACGGCCGGTAAGGTCCTTAATTGATCCTATCGGAAAGTTGCATATATACTTAAGGATTGAAAAATCTTCGCTTGCGCGATTCAGTTGTATCACTACAATACTATTATTTTATTCAATAGGTTTTCAAACAACTTAAACACAATAATAGCAGCAGAAATTAATGTTCAATTAATAATGTTGTATGTATAAATCTATTCTTTGGATACACAAATTATTTATGTTATATCACAATACCCAACATTCTCCTGAAAATAGAGGAAAAACACAATGGTATGGTATGAGTATTCGCTTAATACTAGAATAGATTTGGTACTCCAAACCCTAAAACTTGAAATAATGCTTGCATCTTTTTAAATCTTCATTTAAAGAGCTTATTCTCAATGATCGTATAAATATCTCGCTCAAGTACAAACAAACATATCTAATACATAATTAACATAAGATACATGGAGACTGATCTAAAGAGAAACTTATTTTATACAGATTAACTATATTCTTCATTTCCTGCGAATAACTTACACAAAAGAATGTTAGCGTCATCAAATATTTTTAATATTTTACATTGTTTTTAAGATATTTAATCATTACAACACTTGAAGACAATCCAATCAAGACACTATATTATCATTTATTTATCCTTAGCAAATGGTTGACATGGCTGCCGGAATAATTTCCATACACGTTCGCAGTGTACCATCCGAACTGCCGTCTCCCCCACCACGTGGACCGTTCGTACGGCGCCTACTTGCAGCGCGTGCGCGAAGTTAGAAACGTGCCTGCGCCGGAGCTGGCCGGCAAGGATCGTTTCAAGTTTTGCGCCACGTGAGATGAGTTTGTTGTTTTTCGACGTGACAAGTAGAACGTAGAAATCGCATAAGAATAACGACATAAACAGTTTTGATAGTGTCCAGTTTCCATGTCCTCACCCCTGTCCAGGTCTATTCCTTCATTCCAATCGTCAATCCTGCCCTCATCCCTTACCCGTTAAAAGCGTGTAGTGAATTCGCAGAGGCACTACTTGTGCGAATTTTCATGGGCGGTGGTGATCGCTCGATCAGGCGAACCACCAGCTCAGTTGCCCGCTATGACATAAAAAACAATAGTACGTTAAAAAAGAATTATAAACAATGAATCGAATAATTTTCAGTCCGAGTTAAAGAGAAAAGAGCCTACATTATTTAGACCATACCATGTATTTTATTTGAAGCAAAAGTAAATTTATATTACATAAAAAAAATATCAATCAAACGAGTCGGCTCATATTCTGACAATTACAATGACACTGCCAATTATGGCATACTAGCTGCGCCCCGCGGTTTCACCCACGTAAGTCCATATCCCGTAGGAATATCGGGATAAAAAGTTGCCTATATGTTATTCAATTGTCCAGCTGTCTACATACCAAATTTCATTGCAATAGGTTCAGCAGTTTTTCTGTGAAAGAGCAACAAACACACACACATCCTTACAAACTTTTGAATTTATAATATTATAGTAGGAAGTAAGATGTATATAATTATTTAAGTACCTACTTATGTGACCTCCATTGCTTTTTCCCTTTTGTTATGCGTATGTGTCCATGCTAAACGTATTATCTTCCTTTATTTCTTTCGTAATTATTTTCAAAAATTTCCAGCCCCAAGAAACTGCTGCCAGTGCCGAGTGCGACACCAGACTTCCACCCGCCCACACCAAGCTACGGACCAGCACCAAGCAAACCCAGGAATAGGGGCACTCAGAGTTTGTATAGGTGAATGTATATTTATTATAAAACTAGATTGATCCTGCGGCTTTTCTCGCGTTACTTAGCCTTTATGCTAGACTATAATTCAATCACTACATAGTATAAAACAAAGTCGCTTTCTCTGTATGTCCCTATGTATGCTTAAATCTTTAAAATGACGCAACGGATTTTGATAGGGTTTTGTTTTTAATAGATAGAGTGATTCAAGAGATAGGTTTATATGTGTAATAACATCTATTTAACTGCTCCGAAACGCGTACGAAGCAGTGCAGTGGTGGCTCAGTGGTGAGAACCTCGGACTTCAAAAATCGATAAGTCGGGGTTCGAGACCGGGCGAGCGTGCAGGAAATAAATTGATTTTTCAATTTATCTGCACATGTAGATAACATCACCACTGCTCACGGTGAAGGGAAACATCGTGAGGAAACCGGCATGTCCGAGAATCAAAAGTTCGACGACATGTGACATCTGCCAACCCGCAAATGGCCAGCGTGGTGGATTATGGCCTGATCCCTCATAGGAGGCCTGTGTCCCAGCAGTGGGAACATATATGGGCTGATGATGATGATGATGATGATAATATGTATATTTTTTTGGCACAGAAACCGATTCACGTTCAGAGCCAACATGGTGATTTGAGTATTTTCATTAGAACCACAACGCGAGCTAATTTTCCACTTTTTTCATTTTTAGCCAAATATTAAAAACTGTAATTTGAAGGGGCACTTATCTGATATATATGTGCCTTAATTAGGCCCGCCACTCAGCGTACTGACACTGATTTTCAGTGGATGCCTTATGCCTTATTGACAGCGGATGTGTTCATGCTCAAACTATTAAATTTATGAATGTTTTGTTAAATATAATACATGTACATATTTATAATACGTGTGTAAATAATATATACATACATACTGAAACTTCGTAATTTTTAAGTTTCAATACGCTGTTATTTGAATAGTTTTCCATAAAACACATTTCATTGTGAAGCGTTGTATAAGGACAGACGAAACATAACTGAACAAAAATTCTGCTCAATAAAGCCGTAGAAAGATTTTTGCTTCGATTAATTTTCGAGCGTGATTAATCTTAGCTGCGCCCCGCGGTTTTACCCACGTAATAACTTGACGTCATGTAGCCAAAAACCTTCCTCGCTGAATGGGCTAACTAACGCTGAAAGAATTTTTCAAATCGGCTCAGTAGTTCCTGAGATTGGCGCGTTCAATCAAACAAACTCTTCAGCTTATAATATAAGTATAGTTTAGTGGGATACGCTGAGAAAAATTTTTCACTTTGTAGAGAGTCATCAGCGCAGACGGTCCCGTGGCAACCGGACGCAAAACAAGCAGACACTTGCGAGCAGAAGCCGGAAGTGCTGTTCTTGGATAACTTACAATGGGGTGAGATCTCTCATCATCTTTTCTTATGTCATTGTCGCTATCGGAGCTGATGGTACGCCTGATGGTAAGCGCTACCACCGCTCATGGACATTTGTAGAGCTTAAGGTCGATTGCAGACCTTACGCACCCACAAATGGATTGCCGATTTTAAACTGAAAAGGGATTGAGAAAGGATCGAGGATTGGAATTCAGGAAAGGTGGAAAACTGGGAAGGATCTCCTTCAATAGGGTAAGACAAGAAGGCCCTTTTCCATTTGCAATAAAGTTGATAATCCATTGTACAGGTCTATTTATTCTATTTTTTCTTTGGGGGAGGCCTATGTCCAACAGTGGACGTCCTAAAAGGCTGCAACGAGAATTTATTCTATTTATTTAGGTCCTCTTTGCTTTGCTTATATTCAGAGAGGTGGTGGTCGCTTACCACTAGGTAATACACTGCCTTGTCAAATCACTACATAGTATAAAACAAAGTCGCTTTCTCTGTCCCTATGTCCATATGTATGCTTAAACCTTTAAAACTCCGCAACGGATTTTTATGGGGGTTTTTTTTAAATAGACAGAGTGATTCAAGAGGAAGTTTCATATGTATAATAACATCTGTTAAACTACTCCGTATTAACGCGTGCGAAACCGCGGGCAAAAGCTAGTATAAAATATAAGATAAATCGCTTCTATAGGTTTATATTTTATCGCCGAAAGATTGTAAAAACTCATCAGATCTGAGAAATTTTTAAAGAATAGGAAGGAAATCGATCGAACCTGCGTCATTTCACCGGCTTCCCGGCACGTCGCAAGGAATGCTCGCATTTTCTATTTAATGTAGCTTTTTCTATTTAATGTAGTTTTTCTATTTAATGTAGCTTTTTCTATTTAATGTAGCATTTTATATTTAATGTAGCATTTTCTATTTATACTCTTATATATATTTTTTTGTTTGCACCTTCCTGTCAAACTACAGTCTTACAGGTCCCTTAATTTTATGGTTGCCTGGTTGAGATTGCTTTTTAACATTCAGGCCGCTTTTTGTGCACTCACCATACGTCTTTGATTTAACTAGTATGTTTCGTATTTTTGGATTGTACAATAAAGTATTTTAAGTGAATTAATAGCA
Organism: Zerene cesonia; assembly: GCF_012273895.1. Lineage (NCBI taxonomy): Eukaryota > Metazoa > Arthropoda > Insecta > Lepidoptera > Pieridae > Zerene > Zerene cesonia. The sequence continues at coordinate 1,137,209 of NW_024045136.1, read as the reverse complement.
TTCGTCCGTTTTACGTCGGCGTGTGGTACTTTCCCGGTGCGAGCTGGCGCAATTCGTGCCGAAGCGTGCTCGACTCACACAACCAAACACACAACTCACATCTGATGAGGAATGTCAATGATCCACCAGGTCCCGGCTGCCCGTACCGAGTCGGAGATCTACCAGCTGACTTCCATACAACGGAGATTATAAATAAGTGTGTATATTTAATTTTTAGTTTAATAGAATTGAAATCATATCCTAGTTCCTATCCTACCAATCCTACTATCCTATCCTACTACTAATCCTACTAATATTATAAATGCGAAAGTTTGTAAGGATGTGTGTCTGTTTGTTGCTCTTTCACGCAAAAACTACTGAGCCGATTGCAATGAAATTTAGTACGTAGATAGCTGGATAACTGGAATAACATATAGGCAACGTTTTATCCCGATATTCCTACGGGATACGGACTTACGCGGGTGAAACCGCGGGGCGCAGCTGTCCGATCAAAATGGATCAAAATCGAGTCTTAAAGAGTCGGTTACATACAAACGTACAAATTATGGTAATATAATAGTGTTAAAATCATTATTTCCAGGATGCGTCACGCGAGAAAATGGACGGAATTGGTTGAGAAGGGCCAGTTCCCGCGCTGGATGAAGAAACAGGACGCCATCATCACCGATATTGAGACCAAGGATTGGATTTTCAGAGAGGCGGTAAAGCATTCGTTTATTGTTACAGCACCAATTACGAATTATGGTATTTTTGACACTTTACTTTGTCTGATGATGATGATGATTATGATGATGATGAGGATGATGATGATGATCATGATGATGTATTATTATTTCTCTTTGTTTTTTCTTACATAGGAAATAGACGAACTGCAGGATATACGTCTCTCGCTCTTGCACAAATTGCAAAGCGACAAACGGCAGAAGCAAACCACGCGGGTCGGCAAGAAACTCGCCAAGCTGTGGGCCTGCAAGAAGACGGACATGGAGAGGAAGATCGACCACATCCGACGCACCAGGGATAGGGGTGTGTGGTCGGAGTGTGTACTAGGTGTTGATGTGTTGGTCGCAGAAATAATTCCTCGTGTGTGTGTCGTGTGTGTGTCGTGTTTTTAATATAGCGCCATCTAGCGGAATTAAAAAAAATGGTGTGTTCCAATTTGTTTTATGTCACTGTCGGCAATGGAGCTGGTGGGTCAGCTGATGGTAAGTGCTACCACCGCCCATGGACATTTGGAGAGGCGTAAGGTCGATTGCGGACCTTACGCCTGTACAAATGGAATAGACTTTAAATTGAAAAAGGGACTAAGAAAGGATTGACGAGAGGAATAAAGAAAAGAACTGGGAAGGGTAAGGGAAAGGATGTGGTCTACCCAAATGTGCATTTTAATGGATTTTACCTTAAGTAAGGCATGTTTCCCCACTATAAAAATCGCCTATGTCACTCTGTAGCCTCCTAACATTAATACTAGCTTTCGACGCGCGGTTTCGTCCGTGATCAAAGGAAATTCTCATGTGAATGACGCTATGTCACTCTTTAGCCTCCTAACTATATACAGACACAAAAATCGTAACAGAAATTCGGTAGGTTGTGACGCGAATGAATGACAAACACACAGATCTTAGTATTTATTTGTTTGTCCATGCTTTGGTTAAAATTTCAAATTGACACTAACCTAGGTTGAATTATAGGCGGTCATATCGCTAAAAAATAATTTATTCCAGACTACCTACGGAGATTTAAATAAACGATAGCAGTAGCAATAGTAATGTTTATATACTAGCTGTAGGTACGCTCCGGCTCCGTCCGGGCAGTCATTTATCGTAGATAGATAGATGGATAGATAGATAACTGTTTATTTGTATCAATACAAAAAAACAAATACAAAAAAGACACAAACGGTTGTTGTTGGACTCGACCCAATTACGTACAAATACGGCGGCCTTATCGCTAAGATAGCGATCTCTTCCAGGCAACCTTAGATAATTATCCTATCTATTAAGTTGAATCAATCTGCACATGATGTTCAAATTTGATTAAAATGGGTTGTGTAGTTTATGGAGTCCATCGCGGTCAAACAATGTGACACATAATTTATATATATTACGACTAGCAGACACGGCGAACGCTGTTCTGCCTTACTCTTATCATTTACACACAAACTTTGATAAGAATCAATTAACTCACTACAATTAAGTTCTTGAAATTGTGGCTGGGCATTTTATATATAAGATAGCTGAACTAGCAAATCCTGCGAACTCCCTTTCGCCAATTTTCTTTGCTATAAGCCTCACGGAGTCCGAGACCTTTCCAACGAATGCATAACCGTGGAAATCGGTTCGTGCGTTCTGGAGTTATCAGCTAGATGGAGATATAGCCTCAGGAAGATGGATAACTCCCCCCCCC
>NW_024045136.1:1128311-1133803 GCF_012273895.1 Zerene cesonia | reverse complement strand
CATGAAAATCGTTGGAGCCGATTCCGAGATTCCAATTATATATATACAAGAATTGCTCGTTTAAAGATATAAGATAAACGTTTTATAATTTCAAAACACTTTCACAGTACGCGAGAAAAGCATGAGAGAAGCGGCCGAAGCTGGGAGGAGGCAGAAGGAAGAGCAAAGGAGAAGGGAACACGATGAGATGTTTAAACAGGTCGATATTTTAAAGGGTCTTAGAAATTCCAGCACTTTTAAAAACACGCAAATATAATGGGGTAATAATAGTAAATGAAATAATATAAACTGTCCTGTCTTTTAAGTTTCATCAAATAGCACATGGTGTGCAAGTTGGATTTAAATCGGTTGAGTAGTTTAGGAGTCCATCGTGGATAAACAACATGACACGTCCTATCCTTCCTCATATCCTACTAATATTATAAATGCGAAAGTTTGTAAGGGTGTGTGTGTGTTTGTTGCTCTAACACGCAAAAACTACAGAACCGATTGCAATGAAATTTGATATGTAGACAGCTGGACTTTTTATCCCGATATTCCTACGGGATACGGACTTACGCGGGTGAAACCGCGGAGCGCAGCTAGTAATATAATAAAAAAACTTAACAAACAGTATGACACAAATCAATAATCACAGACATCTGAGACTGTAGTGATAGCCTGAATAAACAATAAACTGATTTATTCATAGACAATACACTTTGTTCCAACAAAATATACAGATATTATAAAGCTGAAGAGTATGTGTGTTTTTTTTTTGTCGCACTAATCTCTAGAACTACTGGTCCGATTTGAAAAATTCTTTCAGTTTTAGATAGCCCATTTATTGAGGAAGGCTATACATGTAACTCGGGCGAAGCCCGAGCGGACGCCGCGCTAGTTGTTAAGAAAGAGCTCACGCAAAATCCACTGGTCCAGATCCTAGGTGTTACCCAAGAGACGGTGGACGTGTACCTCCAGGAGATACTCCAGCAAGGTGTGGAGCTGGCCGCCGAGGAAGACGCCGTCAGCAAGGCAGTTGCTGATGCGGACCGGATCGAGGCCAGCCTGCAGGAGCACGGATCCATGTGAGTATGGCCAAGCGCGGTTACAGCCTGAAATTTTGGGGAATGGGTGGGAGGGGGGGGGGGGGGTATTACTAATAGTAATTTAATGTAGGGTGAGTAGGGAGATGAATTAAAGTTTCCAGTCAAATAAAATTATTATATTTCCTCGAAGTTATTCATCAAATATACTACTTAGTGTTTACTCTTATAGTTATCTTCTTAATTCGACAAGTAGGCTTGGGGGGGTGGGGGTCGCGTCTCCTGTTATACGGTAGGAAAGATCACGAGGATACCTTTGAATATATTTTGAAATATTTATAATCCTAAATATATGGGAAATCAATCTGCGTTGAAATACTTTATAAATGAAGAATTTTTAAAGAAAAAAATCGATCACCACGCGCGGGGATTCGAACCCGCGTCTTTTTGCCAAACTGCATAGCCTCTCGGGCACCCGTGATCCCGCTACAGCGGACGAATCTCTTCTCTACTCTTTCTTACGACACCCGAAATCTCGCCACTCAGGTCGACGGCGGAGCAAAACGAGCTGGTGGCCGAGCTGGTGCAGCAGTTCCTCTTGCCGGAAGTGCACCGGTCCGCGAGCAGAATGCGGCTGGCCGCCGTCCAGCAGACCAGGATGGACGCAGCGAGGCACAGCGTGTTCGGGATGCTGGACGATGCGGAGATTAGATCTGGTAATTGGGGGAGAAAGAGAGAGAGTGGGGGGGATATTTGGTAACTTCGGTGCTACTTTCGGGAAATATATGTATATTGGTTTACTATTTTCGTTTAAGTCAATACAGTATTAATAATGGATCCTAGCGATACGCCCCATAATAATTCTCTCTATGAGACCTCCTCCTTTGTACCTTGAAAAAGAACGTTAAAAATTTAACCGGATAAGTCGAGCCGTTCTTGAGTTTAACGCTTAGCAATTCATTTTTATATTTACCAATATAAATGGAAAGATATACAGTCTTGGAGTTCTGGCTTCCGTGGAATTAATGGAATCTAAACAATCCTATGTTTGTCCTTTGTCACACTTTATTTTTACCAAATTTCATCCAAACCTGTTCAGTGGTTAAGGCATGAAGAAGAGACAAACTAACATTCGCATTCATTATATTAGTAGGGATATTGTGTCCCTTAAACACTGGATGAATTATGATTAATTTACACTACAGACATATGCACACGCTGCGGCGAACCGATCGGCGATACATGCCGTTGCGCGGTGTGCACGTACGAACATACGCCCGTCGCCACCGACGCGAGGGACGACAAGAGATGGAAGCATACCAGGAGTGAGTCGCTTGTATTGTTTTTACTTTTTTTTTCCTTCACAGTTGGCAGTGGAGCTGGTGGGTCGGCTGATGGTAAGTGCTACCACCGCCCATGGACATTTGGAGAGGCGTAAGGTCGATTGTAGACCTTAAAGTCGATTACAGATCTTACGCCTCTACAAATGGATTACCGACTTTAAATTGGGAAGGGATTAAGACAGGATAGATGAGTGGAAAAGGACTGTGAAGGGTAAAGAAAAGAATATAGGTTTTTACTAGAAAAAAAAACAAAGAAAATTCGTTATTATTTTAATACTCTCATTTTCATTTAGGATAAAATAACAAACCAGCTAATGTTCGTATAAAAAAAGAGTTAAAATATTACATACTAGATGCTGTTTGTATGTAGAATGCTAAAAGGACCAAAAAAACAAAAAATAGTGAAATAATCGAATATCCCTACTAATATTATAAATGCGAAAGTAACTCTGTCTGTCTGTCTGTCTGTTACGCTTTCACGCCTAAACTACTGAACCGATTTTGATAAAATTTGGTATGAAGATAGAACTGAACTTGGGAGAGGACATAGTATACTTTTTACCGCGAAAAAAGGGTAGAAAGGGTTGATAGAGGGGATGAAAGTTTGTATGAAAGTTCGTTATTGTCAAACCGATTTTGATGAAACTTGGTATGAAGATGGAGCTAAACGTGGGAAAGAACAAACCATACTTTTTAATGCGAAGAAAACACTCCTTACCATGTCGCGCGATATAAGCGAATTCTACGCGGGCGAAGCCGCGGGCGAAGAGCTAGTAGTGAATAAATTATAGGTTTTTTTAATCCTTGTTTTATCCCACGGGAGCATTTAATCGGGATAAAAAGTATCCTATCACCCAAGTCAGCTCATACCCAAGGCTGACCATAGCTAGGGGGTGCCCTTGGGTACATACATAAGTATTGAAGCCATTTTGGAGTGTAAAAGAGCTTAGCTTAAGAATTAATTGTATCGATTATTTAATTAGATATTTTTGTGATTTTTTTGACAAAAATGTATTCTTGGTCCTCCGGCCCTGGGCTCCCATGAGGATGAGGGCCGTGGGCAACGGCCCAGTGTGCCCTTATATGGTGAAGACGGTAATGCTCATTCCCTGTCTGCAAACCAGATTTCATCAAAATCTATTCACAAGTTTCAGCATGATTGACGGACAAACATCGAAACAAACTTTCGCATTTATAACATTAGTGTGATAGTGTGATTAATTGTCGTTTAGTCCCATTTTTTAAATTGTACCAGTAAATTATTTTCTTGTGTTTGATTTTACTCGAATATTATACATTTAGAAATTAAAAACATTTTTATCGGATTTTAAACGCAATTTATTCATCAGTCCCCCCCCCCGGTGACCACGCTCGCTGTAAAGTGTTCGAAACGTCGGGTCAATGATAATACAATGAATAAATCGCGTTTAAAATCCGTTAAAAAGTTTTTGAATTGAGAAATTTTGAAAGAATAGAAAAAATTTGATCACGCTTGAACGCGTTTCTTGCCTAACCGTAGGTAGCAACGCCTAGCCTCTCGGCCGCAGGTTCGAATCCTGCCTCGTGATCAATTTTTTTCTATTCTTTCAAAACATCTCATTTATAAAGCATTTCAATGCTATAAAACTAAAAATTAAGTTTTTGAATTGCCAAATTGTGACAGTAACTCTCTCACAAGCAGCTCGGCCATCCGTAACTAAGAGTCGCGATGCGAGATACCCGCCGTCTCACGACGTGCGCTGCTGGTTGAACGACCTGCTCGATGTTGGTGAGACCTGTTCTATTTCTTCTGTTGTTTTATATGCAGTGGCGTAGCTAGAGGGACAAGGGCCCTGGTGCATAGGGAAAGAATCGGGCCCTCCTCCCCTCTTTCCGCCTTCCTCCCCTCCTTCAAAGCTGAGGTTAGAGCGCCCCCTGAGCTCCGGGGCCCTGGTGCGCTGCACCACCTGGCCCTATGATAGCTACGCCACTGTTTATATACAGTACCTGGATGACCGAACTTTGCTCGGTTTTTTTTTATTTTTTTAACTTTAATTATTCACCAAAAAATTGTATTATTATTCGCCAATAGATGTCAGGAAGAGTCGTAATAAATTGGAACTACTCAAACGCCTCCTATTTGTTAAAAAAGTAAGTTTAAGTCGATGAAACACGAATAAAACACGAATATGACATTTTCTAAAAAAGATTCCTAGCTAGATAGATTTATCGCCCCCGAAACCCCCTATATACTAAATTTCATGAAAATCGTTGGAGCCGATTCCGAGATTCCAATTATATATATATATATATATATATACAAGAATTGCTCGTTTAAAGATATAAGATAGACTAGATCGTATGCGAATTTATGATTTCATATCTCATTTACTGTGAGAGAAAAGTGTGTGTTTGATTTAAATTTATGTGTACAAATTCTAATAGTTATAGATAGATAGTTATCACTATCACGTGAGAACTGCGGAAGTGTTCTCAACAATCTTTACTTTCATGATATCTTATATCTTTAAACGAGCAATTCTTGTATATATATATATAATTGGAATCTCGGAATCGGCTCCAACGATTTTCATGAAATTTAGTATATACTATTTTTAACTTCCTGACATCTATTGGTGAATAATAATACAGATACTATTTTTTGGCGAATAATTAAAGTTCCAGCAGATGGCGTTGTTAAGTAACGAAGTCAATGAGTGTTTGCTTTGAGGTCAGACTAATTGTTTATATTGTTTTGTGTCTTCTTAATGCACGTGTTCACTAAAAAAATGCCTAAACGATCTTGGAAAAAACGCTTATAAACAATCTAACTTCACGAAGTTAAACCGAGCAAAGCTCGGTCATCCAGGAACTTTATTTTTTATATGAGGAATTAAACAATACACCAATATATATTTTATATACATAGATGCGCAAAGACTACCTCCCCGCCCCCGGCATCGCCCGCCTCCGTATTGTTCTTACCTCTTAAACCTTCCCTGGACCATTCGGAATGCACCACAACCATAATTACAACAATCAGACGAGCCATTCTTGAGTTATAGCGAGGCTAACGAACATCAAATGATTTTCATATATAAGAAGATGTACATAGATTTATATCTTATATCTTTAAACGAGCAAT
>NW_024045136.1:1122368-1127311 GCF_012273895.1 Zerene cesonia | reverse complement strand
GGAGGCACGGTTACCAGGCGAGCAGGCGGCACGCGGAGATTGTGTACGACCCTACGTTACTGGGTGAGTGGTATAGAGTAGTAAGTAATCGCATATGACGGACCTAGGGAGGAGAGGGAGAGAGCTTAGTGAAGGTAGTATGTGAAACATCCTTAACCCTATCCTACTTCCTACTAATATTATAAATGCGAAAGTTTGTAAGGATGTGTGTGTGTTTATTACTCTTTCACGCAAAAACTACTGAACCGATTGCAATGAAATTTGGTACGTAGACAGCTGCACAACTGGAATAATATATAGGCAACTTTTTATCACGATATTCCTACGGGATACGGACTTACGCGGGTGAAACCGCGGGGCGCAGTTGGTTTTAGTTAAAAGTAAGACATAAGAAAATAAGGATTTTTTCACCTTGCTCATATTTTTGTACTAGCATCAGACCGTACCTAAAATACGTATAATTAATAATTTAGATACTTAACGACGTAACAATTGAGAAACAAACAAACACAATACTTTATTGTGTACAAAAAGAAAAGTAATTATTTATATTATACACACTTGCGGTACGATAGAGATCTAGATACAATAGGCGGTCTTAATGCAAAGGCAGCGATATCTTCCAGACAACCTTGTAGTCAAGGAGACGCACAAATAAAAATTACATTAAACAATAATATTTTTTGGGAAGTCATTAATATTTGAACCAGAACTCCTTCTTATCTTAAAAATAACTTTCAGCTCGCATGCAATCATGGGTTGAATTTGAGATCGAATGATAGTTATCTCCTCAATTTTCCAGTGCATAAATCTAAATTCTTTAATTCTTCCTTTACAGTTAAAGCAATCAGATTATGGAACGATTTGCCACTTAATATACGAAATGCTAAATCTATCGTTACTTTCAAAAGTATGCTCTTTGAATATTATTCCTCTTTAAATGAGATATGACCTTATATATTCTAATTAAATCATCTTCATGTACTGTTTATTTATCTTATCATACAAATTGAAATAATAATAATATGTATATATGTATATATTGTTTTTTCTTACATGATTTATTTTTATTAATATTATATCTTATTACATCTATGTATTTGCTATGCTATATACTTATCTATATTAATTAAACTTATATCTATAGTATACACCACCTACCTATACGCTTTCTATGTATTATTTCGTAGTTTTGGTTACCTGGAAGAGATGGCTCTGTAGCCATAAGGTCGGCTATTGTGCAACTTGTATTTTTAGTCTGTGCTTTTGATATATTTCCTATTGGTGTGTACAATAAAGTTTTATTCATTCATTCATAATATTTGGAGAAATTGAATTCTGCCCCCAGCCCTCGAAGACCACAAGATAATATCGGAGCCACCGGCCTGGCTCGACCAATGTAGCCAGAACCTCGCCAAGAGCTGTTCCGGCCACCACCTGCCGCGTGACGTCACACAGCTGTGCGAGCGAGAGACCAAATGGAGCGAGCAATTCCTGGAGAACCTGCATAATGACCTGAAGAGTTAGTGCCTTGTCGGTTTACTAGACTTGACTTTGGGGTGACCTGGAATAAAAATTATCTCCGTCCTTGTAAATTAACCTTTTTATATATACTTAAAATTATATATCTATATAGAAACAAGGTGATCCGGCCGACGCAGAACAGGCGTTCGTCTTATCATTTAGGGATGTATAAATTAGATGTTGGCCGATTCTCAAAACCGAAATGCACATAAAATTTCATAAAAATCGCTCCAGCACTTTCGGAGGAGTATGGTACCCAACATTTTATCATCATCATTTCATCATCAGCCCTTCTATTGTTCCCACTGCTGGGACACAGGCCTCCTATGAGGGTTCAGGCCATAATCCACCACGCTGGCCAAGTGCGGGTTGGCAGATGTCACATGTCGTCGAACTTTTGATTCTTGGACATGCCGGTTTCCTCACGATGTTTTCCTACACCGTTTTAAGCAGTGGTGATGGTATTCACATGTGCAGATAAATTGAAAAATCAATTTATTTCCTGCACGCTCGCCCGGTCTCGAACCCTGACTTATCGATTTTGAAGTCCGAGGTTCTCACCACTGAGCCACCATTGCTTTGACCAACATTGCGACACGAGAATTATATAAATCTAGGGATATCAATTACATATATTATATAATAAATTTCTATCTCGGAATATTTATAACAAAATCTACTGATGCAACTTATCGTTATTAATTATTAACAATCTAATATCTTTCCTACTAATATTATAAGTGCGAAAGTTTGTTGTGTGTGTGTTTGTTGCTCTTTCACGCAAATATTACTGAACCAATTGCAATGAAATTTGGTACGTAGACAGCTGGACAACTGGAATAACATATAGAGGACATTTTTTCCCGATATTCCTACGGGATACTGACTTACGCGGGTGAAACCGCGGGGCGCTGCTAGTAGTATCATAAATTGATATGTCATGATTCTTCTAGAGGCCCGTCTAGGCGCCATAGGTCACAGTGCAGGTCCCCTAAAAGTGCTGAAGCCGCGTCGTATCGTGGAAACGCCTCGTCCACCGACACCAGAAGTGGAAGCCGTGCCTGATGATGATGAAGAGGCTCACCAGGCCGCGCTGACGCTGCAGAGGATTGTGAGGGGACGCGCTGTGCAGAACTTGGTTTGGTTTTTTAACACGTTTTTTTTTATTAGCTTCACCTGTATGTTTGTATGTAACCGACTCCTTTATATTCGCTTTTGGGACCACTTTAAAGGGACAAATTTAATTCTTTGTACAGTTTCTGTATCCAGGATCGGTGAAAAAATCTTATTTAATATTGTAAACTAGACGCTCTAGTTATATAAACTATATCAAAATTCCTGTTTTATCCCATGACAGCATTTAATCGGGATTAAAAGTGTCCTATCACCCAAGTCAGCTCATACCCTGTCTGTATATCAAATTTCATCAAAATCCGTTCAGTAGCATCAGCGTAATTGACGGACAAACATCCGAACTGACAAACTTTCACATTTATTATATTAATGTGATAGTGATAGATTATCCAACACTGCCGGCCATCAAGCCCTTTAGAAAAAAGAAAGAGAGAAAAAAGAAGATAGGGTGGACTTTCTCGCCATACGGTGCCTACAACTCATCCGCTCATAGTCTTACGACTGCTTGATATTTTAAAAAAAGGGTGATAGTCTGACAACCACAAAGCAGTGGCGTAGCTAGAGGGACAAGGGCCCTGGTGCATAGGGAAAGAATCGGGCCCTCCTCCACTCTTTCCGCCTTCCTCCCCTCTTTCAAAGCTGAGGTTAGAGGGCCCCCTGAGCTCCGGGGCCCTGGTGCGCTGCACCACCTGGCCCTATGATAGCTACGCCACTCCCACAAAGAGCCCATCGAACGTCTCAGATGTACGAGGGTCGCAGCAGGGCGGCGGAGCTGACGGAGGAGCTGAAGACGACGCACGGCCTGCAGAAGGAGGACCGGGCGCGCATAGCGCGGGAGGAGGCCAGGGCGAGGGACCACAACGCGCTGCGGACGGAGGCTGAGCAAAAGGTGCCGAGGGACAAGCGACGCTGATATTCTGCTGTCCATTGTTGTTTTAAAATTTATTCATTAACCTTGAAGAAAACTTACAGAGTAACATAGAATAGTCTAGAGTTGCCACGAATAGTGATCTGGCCGAATACCGAATAACGAATATTCGGCTATGTACTTGGCCTAAGCCCCGAATATTCAGCTATCGAATGTTCGGCAAAAGATGTGACAGGTTGCGACCTGTCTCAGCGACGCAGCGGGCATATTCTGTTTGATTTCCATGTAGATCGAGTTTCCACACGCATCATTTGTTTTTAATTTTGTGTTAAAATATCGTTGCTTCGTTGGAAAAAAGACAACAGAATGGCATTTTTCAATAAGAAATCTGCTTTTGCTTTGTTTTTTTAATATTGCATGCAAGTAGTAGCCGAATAGATCGAATAACGATTAGCCGCCGAACATTCGTGGCATGTCTAGTAAATACACATTAACCACACAAACATAAACAACAAATAACGTTTTACACGCTAACACACCTTTTTAACTTACTAGCTGCGCCCCGCGGTTTCACCCACGTAAGTCCGTATCCCGTGGGAATATCGGGATAAAAAGTTGCCTATATGTTATTCCAGTTGTCCAGCTCTCTACTAACAAATCTCATTGCAATCGGTTCAGTAGTCTTTGCGTGAAAGAGCATCAAACACACACACATCCATACAAACTTTCGCATTTATAATATTAGTAGGATAGTAGGATTTTTATTAAACATAGATAAGAACAATCTATGTCTGTAGTAAATTTCATTCGAATCGGTTCAGTGGTTTGGGCGTGAAGATGCCAGACAGAGCTATTTTCGCATTTACAATATTATTAGGAATATGAAGCGACTATGTAATTTTTTAAATTTGTTAAACATTTCAGAAAGTGTCAGTTGTTATTAGAAGCAATCTCTCTAGTATAAAATTTTAAATTCAATATAAAAATTTCATTTTATTCTTGCAGGAGGACGCCATCACAGCGCTGGTTGAAGAGTTGTGCGGCGGCGCCGTGTCGGCCGCCCTGGACTTCTTGGAGAAAGAGCTGAGAAGACTTAAAGAGGAGAGGCGACATCACGCCTTTATACTCATTGCTTGTATGCGTCAGGAATTGCACTTGTATGTCGAAATTCGACCGCATGTATGTGTCAGAAATAAAACATGCTGGTCGAGATTCGACCTTACCATTAGACGTACATATTTGTTTGTCAGAAATAAGATTTGCCGGTCGAAATTGGACCCTATCGGCTTAAAATGGTCACAAACAGACAAAAAAATCAAAGCTGTCCTCTCCAGAATCTAGAATTGGACAAACAGATGAGAGTCTGCTAAATTCAATTAATGAGTACCTGGATGACCGAGCTTTGCTCGGTTTAACT
>NW_024045136.1:1116968-1121368 GCF_012273895.1 Zerene cesonia | reverse complement strand
TTAAAATATTACGATTTCTGCTGCACGGCCCGTTGCGAAGTGGGCGTCGATAAACTGCTTTCACGTGAAAGAGCACCTAACAAACATCCATATATTCATCCATACCTGAAAACTTTCATGTTTATAATCTTAGCAGGATCTGGCTGTAGATGTACCACGGGCGAAGCCGGGGCGGACCGCTAGTATATATATAATTGAAATCTCGGAATCGGCTCCAAAGATTTTCATGAAACTTAGTACATTGGGGGTTTCGAGGGCGATAAATCGATCTAGCTAGGAATCTTTTTTAGAAAATGACATGTTCGTGTTTTATTACTACTTTTTTAACAAATAGGAGGCCTTTGAGTAGTCCCAATTTATTATGACTCTTCCTGACATCTATTGACCAATAATACTATTTTTTGGCGAATAATTAAAGTTAAAACAAAAAAAAAAATTACCGAGCAAAGCTCAAAGGTCGTCCAGGTACTACATAATTATACATAGAAGCTGTTCGCCCCGGCTTTCCTCGTCGTACATATAAATATGCCTCTGTCACTCAGTGAAGTTGCAGCTTTCCAATGGTCCAAAGAATTTTGAAAATCGGTCCAGTAGTTTTTGAGTTTATCCATTAAAAACAAACAAACAAATAAAAATTCAAATTCTTCCTGTTTATAATGTTCGTGAAGACTAGCTTTCGCCCGCGGCTTCGCACGCGTTATAATTCGGAGTTGTTTAATAGTTGTTATTATACCTATAAACCTTCCTCTTGAATCAATCTATAAAAAAACTTCATCAAAATCCGTTGGTATGTTTAAAGATTTAAGTATACATAGGTACATAAGGACAGAGACAGTGATTTTGAATTATTCTGTGTAGTGATACACATATACCTATATCATGTACCTACAGTGAGGGATTTTTTTGCAATCGGTCCAGCGGATCCTGAGATTAGCGCGTTATAATATACTCGTATATAATATATTTAGAGGCTTTTTTGAATATTGAAAAGGCTTGATGTATGCTTTGAACATTGTTTCTTCTAGCTTTTGAAGGTATTCACACGGTTTGATAAGTCGAAATTCAAATTCAAATTCAAATTAAATTTATTTGTAAGAACGTAGTTACAAATTATAGATCTAATCACAATATTCTGCGGCTAATACATTCTACCTACAAAGTTTGGGTGTGCAAATATTAAAATCAAAAATTACGTTAACATCAATGTCCTGCTAGGTATACTACTTAATTTTCTTTTAATGCCATAAATTCTTACGTAAATTACGTAAATTAGATTCATTCAAAAAAAAAAATCAACACACTCACCAGTTGCAAAACAAAAAAAAGATTTTTGAAGTGAAACTTCTTTAGAATCGTTGTGATTTCAAACCTGATGCAACGGGAAAAACGACAGGTAAGAGACACAAATACAAAAATGTGTAGGGTGAAGCCGGCAAAGAATGAGACGGAAATATACATACTATTTTATATATATTCATCTCATTCTTTTGTCGATTTACTGAAGTTTCACTTCCATCGTGTGTGAATCGCACACACACCTTTTTTTTTAAACTCCCTTTTCCCTCCCTTCCAGCGGTGGTCAGGTCGCGGGAGCGCGCCGGCGAGCGCAGCGGCGTGCGGCGCGAGGTGGGCGCGCTGCTGAGGCTGCGGGCGCACGTCGCCGTGGAGGTCAGGGAGACCATCGATGAGAGTGAGTCTCCCTTCGAATTGAGGGTCGGTTCGATGATGAAGAGCATTGGTTGGCATTGATGCCACTTGAAATTTTCCTATTACATAGGGGGAAGGGGCTGATAAATAGTCGTTTTTGTTGGTTTTTTTTTTTATTGGGTTGCCTGATGGTAAGCGCTACCACCGCCCATGGACATTTGGAGAGGCGTAAGGTCTATTGCGGACCTTACGCACCTACAAATGGTTTTCCGACTCCAAATTGGAAAGGGATTAAGAAAGGATTGATAAGAGATATAAAGGTAAGGACGGGGACGGGTAAGGAAAAGGATGCTAGTATTTCACGCCGGTTTTCTGTGCGCGTGTGGTACTTTCCCGGTGCGAGCTGGCCCAATTCGTCCCGAAGCGTGCTCGACTTCCACATACAATGGGGGCGTTAAACGAAATGAACATGAGGATCATTTAAAGAGTTATATCATCATCAGCCCATATAAGTTCCCACTGCTGGGACACAGGCCTCCTTTGCGGGTTCAGGCCATAATCCACCACGCTGGCCAAGTGCGGGTTGGCAGATGTCACATGTCGTCGAACTTTTGATTCTTGGACATGCCGGTTTCCTCACGATAAAGAGTTATATCAATAGCTAAATAAAATATCCCCTTTTAAGTAAAAAAATTGTTGAGAAATTTTGAAAGAATAGAAAAAATTCTATCACGAGGCGGGGAAATTTTTTCTATTCTTTCAAAATTTCTCTTTTACAAAGCACTAGCTGCGCCCCGCGGTTTCACCCGCGTAAGTCCGTATCCCGCTGGAATATCGGGATAAAAAGTTGCCTCTATGTTATTCCTCCAGTTGTCCAGCTGTCTACGTACAAAATTTCATTACATTCAGTTCAGTAGTTTTTGCGTGAAAGAGCAACAAACGCACACACACACACACACACACACACACACACACACACACACACACACACACACACACACACACACACACACACACACACACACACACACACAAACACACACACACACACATCCTTACAAACTTTCGCATTTATAATATTAGTAGGTATAATAAAAATAAAAATTAAAAAAGAAATATTATTTCTCAGTGATCGCCGTAGCGACCGGGGAGTACACGCGGCCGGTGAAGATGTCCGACTACCGCCATTTGATGACCAGGATCGTTGGTGACGCTTTGGGGAGAAGCGAGCCGTTTAAATCGAAAAGCTTATGTGTGTATATCTACACTAATATTATAAAGAGGAAAAGTTTGTTTGTTTGGTTGTAATGAATAGGCTCAAAATCTACTGGACCGATTTTAAAAATTCTTTCACCATTCGAAAGCTACATTATCCACGAGTAACATAGACTATATATGTACAACGGGCGAAGCCGGGGCGAACAGCTAGTCTAATATATAAAATTCTCGTGTCACAGTTTTCGTTGCCATAATACTCCGAAACGGCTTGACCGATTTTGATGAAATTTTCTGTGCATATCTAGGTTATGTGTGTATATCTAATATATAAAATTCTCGTGTCACAGTTTTCGTCGCCATACACCTCCGAAACGGCTTGACCGATTTTGATGAAGTTATATCTAATATATAAAATCTCGTGTCACAGTTTTCTTTGCCATAATCCTCCGAAACGGCTTGACCGATTTTGATGAAATTGTATCTAATATATAAAAATCTCGTGTCACAGTTTTCGTCGCCATACTCATCTGAAACGGCTTGACCAATTTTGATGAAATTGTATCTAATATATAAAATTCTCGTGTCTCAGTTGTCGTCCCCATACTCCTCCGAAACGGCTTGACCGATTTTGATGAAATTATATCTAATATATAAAATTCTCGTGTCACAGTTTTCGTTGCAATACTCCACCGAAACGGCTTGACCGATTTTGATGAAATTTTGTGTGCATATCGGGTAGGTCTGAGAATCGGCCAACATCTATTTTTCATACCCCTAAATGGTAAGAGTACAGAACAGCGTTTGCTGGGTGCAGCTGGTCTTCATTATATAAGTAACTCGCTTTTGTCCGCGACTTTGCGTGCGTTTAATTCGGAGTATCTTAATAGATGTTAGCATACAAATAAATCTTCCTCTTAAGTCAATCTATTTCCTTTAAAAAACCGCTATTAGCTGCGCCCCGCGGTTTCACCCGCGTAAGTCCGTATCCCGTAGGAATATCGGCTAATATATTATTCGCCAAAAATTAGTATTATTATTCGCCAATAGATTTTAGGAAGAGTCATAATAAATTGGGACTACTCAAACGCCTCCTATTTGTTAAAAAAGTAAGTTTAAGTCGATAAAACACGAATATGACATTTTCTAAAAAAGATTCCTAGCTAGATCGATTTATCGTCCCCGAAACCCCCTATATACTAAATTTCATGAGAATCGTTGGAGCCGATTCCGAGATTCCAATTCTTGTATATATATATATATATATATATATATATATATAGTACCTGGATGACCGAGCTGTGCTCGGTTTAACTTCGTGAAGTTAGATTGTTTATAAGCGTTTTTTTCCCAAGATTAGTCTAACCTCAAAGCAAACACTCATTGACTTCGTTACTTAACAACGCCATTTGCTGGAACTTTAATTTCACCAAAAAATAGTATTATTATTCGCCAATAGTTATCAGGAAGAAAAAATAGTATTAGTATTATTATTCGCCAATAGATGTCAGGAAGAGTCGCTAAGTTTAAGTCGATAA
>NW_024045136.1:1092499-1115968 GCF_012273895.1 Zerene cesonia | reverse complement strand
AAATTCGTCAGCGACACTTCCAGGTCCCAGAGAGTTGCCCTCGGAGATACGTCAGCGTGCGGAAGAGGAGGCGGCCAAGGTGGACCCAGCGTGCAAGTGTCGTGAAGTGAAGCAACTTAAGTTTGGTATGTCATCATCATCATCTTCTTCATCATCATCATCATCATCATCATCATCATCAGCCCATACATGTTCCCACTGCTGGGATACAGGCCTCCTATGAGGGTTCAGGCCATAATCCACCACGCTGGCCAAGTGCGGGTTAGCAGATGTCACATGTTGTCGAACTTTTGATTCTTGGACATGCCGGTTTCCTCACGATGTTTTCCTTCACCGTTTAAGCAGTGGTGATGTTGCCCACATGTGCAGATAAATTGAAAAATCAATTTATTTCCTGCACGCTCGCCCGGTCTCGAACCCCGACTTATCGATTTTGAAGTCCGAGGTTCTCACCACTGAGCCACCACTACACCATCATCATTTATTTTCCTCTCTGTACATAAGTCTAGGTGATCAATAAAAAAATCGCGATCCAGAAATGTATGAATATAAGTTGGAAACGAACATAGACAGACGAACGGACGTACATCAATTAATTAGTAATTAGATTTTAATGTTTTGGACAATTTTTGTTTTATGAAACACGGATTTATTGTGTTTTGTATAATGAATATATTATATGTGCTAGTCGAGCACGCTTCGGCACGAATTGGGCCAACTCGCACCGGGGAAGACCGGCGTGAAATAGCATTCTGCTGTGTTTCGTTCGGTGAGTGGGGGAGCCGGAGGTCCATATCCTTTTCCTTCCCCTTCTCAGTCCTTTCCTTTATTCCTCTCGCCAATCCTTCCTTAATCCCTTCCCAATTTAAAGTCGGCAATCCATTTGTAGAGGCGTAAGATCTGTAATCGACTTTACGTCTCTACAAATGTTTACGGGCGGTGGTAGCGCTTACCATCAGGCGACCCACCAGCTCCATTGCCGACTGTGACATAAAAAAAAAAAAAACAGAATACAACCATGATAATTGTAGTGTTATGTTCGGTTCTTGAGGATTCCTATAGCTATAGCGTAAAACGGGACCTCATTAACTACCTAAGACTTCGTTGTCCGTGTGTCTGTCTGTCCAACCGTCCATTCGTCAGTCACCAGGCTGAGAAGTGTAGTTCAAATGTTTTAATTTTCTTATAATAAGTAATAATTTGGGTTAAGCAACGTTTGACACGGTCATACATTAGATGGGTAGCTTCTTACAGTTCTTACTCTTGAGGTTGTCTGTAGGGATCCCTTAGTGGCGCGAGTCCGACTAGCACTTGACCGATTTTTGTGCCTACAAATCTTTCACAATTTAAACCATAATCTGTACTAATATTATACAGAGAGTTAAGAGTAAGAGTTTGTATGTTTGAACGCACTAATCTCAGGACTACTGGTTCGATTTGAAAAATTCATTCAGTGTTAGATAGCCCATTTATTGAGGAAGGCTATGGGAATGGCTATATATGTACCACGGGCGAAGCCGTCGTGGACCGCTAGTATATTATATTTAGTCTGAAATTATAAGAATTAATGCTTTTAAATCAATACTTCCCTATACACATAAAATACCAATAAAGTGTAAAATGTACGAATAAAAAAGCAAAAATAAAATAATGTAATATTTTTTACCTTTTTTTTTTCAGATTCCGAGAAATCTGAAGAGAAATCAAAATTGCTTCCATCCGAGTTGCGTGTGCTGGAAGATATGCGACGCTGCAAGTGTGACACCGAGCCGTCGCCTAGCGCTAGAACTATGGGTAATGTCACCTTCACCGTTCTCATCATCTTCATCATCATTCATCAACGAAGTTGCGGGCACCAGCTAGTGATCACACTAGCTGGTGAGATATTGTTTACTATGTAAATATCTTATCTTATCATATCTTATCTTATCTTAGCTTCTTGTTTACTATCTAAATATCTTATCTTATCTTAGCTTCTTTTTTACTATGTAAATATCTTATCTTATCTTCTGGTGAAGATGCAGCTTTTTAACGGTGAAAGAATTTTTGAACACGCTCCAGCGGTTTTTACATAAAAACGTTACAAACATACAAAAACTCTTTATAACATTCGTTTTTATTTATGAAATAATGTTTGATTTACAGAGAGTCCAACAACGGAAGACTTCGCTTACACGGACACTACTTCCGCCCCCACAACCGACCCTGATGATGACCAGATAATTTAAAAGCCAAGTCTGGTGGCGAAACATGGTTTAACCATTTAGAAATTAAAGACTTTTTGACGGATTTTAAAGTGTTCGAAACGTCGGGTTAATAATATAATGAATAAATCGCGTTTAAAATCCGTTAGTTTTTAATCTCTAAATATATAACACTCGCGTAAAATCAAACACAAGAAAATACTATGGTTTATCCATCTCCGTGATTGAATCTATCTGTAACTAGCGATTCGCCCCGGCTTCACCCTACATATATAGTCTTTAACACCGAATGTTATTTATATTATTTAGAATTAATCTTCTACTCTTTCGGTTTTATATGCCTAAGGGACACCCCATGATATCTATTGAGATGAATCCGGGTGGCTGAGACGCTGAGCGTTACTACGGTTTGGCAAAGACGCAGGTTCGAATTCCGCCTCGTGATCGAATTTTTTCTATACTTTCCAAATTTCTCATTGATCCAGTAGTTCCTGAGTATGCGCAACCAAACAAACAAACTCTGAAGCTTCATATTATTAGCATAAAGAATTTATTGGTATCATTGCATTAATGGAAATTTCTCATCACGTATATTGAAACGAAATAAAAATACAATAAATTGTTCAAGTGTATATTTTACATCCATATATACATTTTTCAAAGAACTGTGTACAAATGTTGAATAAATTGCTTATTACATACTGGTTTTTTTTATTTTGTACATTTATCTTATGCTAAGCGTAAGTTTAAATAACAATTCTTTTATATATCTTCATTTAATGACATAAAGGTGATATATAAGTGCATACAATAAATGCAATTGAATATTTTGAATTGGTTATGAGAGTGAATTTCCATTATTTTAGAAAGAACATAGATATTTTTGAAGAGAAACTTCTTTAGAATCGTTGTGATTTCAAACCTGATGCAACTGAAAAAACGACAGGTAAGAGACACAAAAGAGCAAAATTTATGCATCACGTATTAGTATGTGAGAAGTGAATAAATAAAAGCATTCTTAATATTAATAATATTAAAGTAGTTTTTATGTATGTAGGTGTAAATTAATATTAAAGCTTTATCACATTATGAAATAACTAAAATAGAAGTACTTATTATTGGAAGATGTTTTGGATTGGGAAGTAAATCAATCATTATGAATAAAACAATCCCAGTCATTTCACGCAACTCTATCTTTCCAATCTAAGCCAGTAGCGAAGCCTGTAGTATAAATACATCACAATACTGATTTTTCACGTCATCACTAAAATAATGTAGACGCCGGTGTGCAATATTATTATTATATCATATCGTTTCTTTTCTTTATATTTTATACAGTAAGTAGAGAACTTTAATTAAAAAAAACAATGAATGAAAACTCCAGCAATGGTCTGCAGAAGTTAAATTGAATTAAACGGTTTAAAGTTTACAAACACAGAAATAAAACGATGACATTTCTATATGTTATATATAACAATGGACCTAAAATATATACCGGTGGAACACCAAATTTCTATGCACGCTAGGAATAATTTTGCTCCTTCTACTTATATACTTAGAAATATGTTATGAAATAAAATAAATACACAAGAAAGCAATGAGGTCACATATAAACCATGTATAATGAAAAAATCTCAGTAAATTAAGTGTTAGTGCAATAATTTTCATGAAAACGCATAGTCCTTTCCTCAATACGAGTCAGGAACTTTATAGTGCATATTTCTCTAATAACAATGATCATGAACTTTACTATATATAAACATAGACAGCATCATGAATTTGAATAAAGTTAATTGTACCTATTGTAATTAATACGAATATTAATTTTCTGGCAAAAACAGAATAAGACCTTTCAGACGATAATATAGTAAAAATATGAAAAATAATGTAAACGTTTTTAAAACACATTTAAATCATTTCTACAGAAATGGTCACCTCCGCCCTTTCGGTTATAATTCAGTTTAAACTAGATTTGTCGCCATAAAAGTTACCACAATAGACTACAGACGATGCTTCAAGCAAGCAGATAGTCTATGGTTACTAAAATTTTGAAACTATTGTTCCTAAACAAAACTATTTTACAAGCACCGAAATGATACGACAGCCCTATGGGGTTAATTGAACTAATCTATCTACTTTATACTTAAATATATTTACTGTGGTCTCAACTCCAATTGATTATACTCTCTCTAGCACATTGAATTCTGAATAATATATTACTATTATAACAAAAATAATTGTAATAATTGTACAAACATCTTTGGTGTTCAATTTTAAGTCATTAATATATATTATAAATAAACACGGCTCCAAAATGCACCCTGTCAAACACCACACTGTTTAAATACGCTTAATATTTTTGCACTCAATTCAATTGTAAGAAACATAATTATAAATGAATAAGGTTTTATCATATTATCATAGCTTTATCGTAATAATACGAGGTACATAGTTAAATGCTTTAGATAAGTCACAATTTTTTATAAGCTATACCTTTCAATAATGAAAATCAAAAAATTTAATTAATTCAGTAATTTTCCAAACATTTTATACAATTATTTCCTAACATGTTGATATTATTTGTGAAACAAAAATATTACTCGCACCAAAACTTATTAATAATTCAAGTGCATCCGTACACAAGCTTTAAAAGCTTCTAATATGAAATTCAATTAAGAACAGGATCGGTCCTACGCCATTTTGTGATGTCACAAACACAATTCAAATGAATTATTAATGTAGATTAAGCAATAATGTATATATTTATATTAGACGTAAGATTCGGGCAAAATAAAATATATCATTATTGAAATACAAAATTGATTTTGTGAAGATATAGATGTTCCTATTCTTAGTTGAATCGCATTGTATATTGATTATTACATCTTTAACAGCAGTTATTGTTATTACTAAGAACTACATTAAAGTTCCCATTCATTCACCATGGACGCAACCGCACTTTAGTCATCTATCTCTATCTATCACTGCGTCTAAACATATGTGCGAAAGAGACAGCACTACTTGACATCTAGCTAAAACCATAGACGAGATCGCCAATTTTTAATCTGTATACGTCAATTGGAGTAGAACATGTCAGTATTTATATCTGTTAGCTCTTCAGCGTAATTACTACGAGCATAAGTAGTAGAGAGACGGGAGAAGTTATTTCGTAGGCTGCGTTGCATGCATCCGCGTCATTGCAACTTTGCAGGCAGCCGTGGACGTATCTGTGAAAACACATTAACTTGTAATTATGAAATATTGTTTAATGAGTAATCTATGAAATCAAATAGAGCAAGTTAGAAAAAATAATACTATTAGAAATCAGAACTGATTGATAAACAGACAAAAATTTGCTTTTAAATTTAGAAATTAAAGACTTTTAACGTATTTTAAACGCGATTTCTTCATTATATTATTTAAGCTGACGTTTCGAACATTTTACAGCGTGCGTGGTCACGGGGAACTCGTTCGCTTTAAAATAAATATACAATACTCGCGAAAAATCAAACCCAAGAAAATACTACGAGCTTTTAAAACTAGTACTCCACCTCGGCTTGACCCCTTGTACATACATAGCCTAAAATGATTGCGTTACCAAGGGAGCAGTCAACCGTTACAAGTTACAAGCAGGCATATTATTGTAACCAATATATACACAAAAAATTAATCAATTTGATAAGCTGAATAGAAGCAGATTATCGTTTTATCTTTGTGAATAATTACGTCACGTTTTATTATAGTCGTCAGTTTACGCAAGAGCGGACATTTGAGCTGGTAGTTCCTAGTAAGCAATCACCTCCGCCCATGAACATTTGCAGAGGTAGGGCCGCAGCAAATGCGTTGCCGGTATTTAAGGATAAGGAAAGGATTGACGAAGGGTTTTTTTAGGGTTTAAGGGAATGGAAGGAATGGAATGGGAGAGGCTAAGAGAAGGAAATAGGCCTCCGGCTCTCCCACTCAGCGTACGAAACACAATAGCAAGCTGTTATTTCACGCCGGTTTTTCTGTGTGGGTGTAGTACTTCCCGGTGCGAACTGGCCAGGTCTTAAAATTGCCAAAACTACACCAGATTTTAATGACACCTTATGGAAGGCATCATCAAATAAAAAAACATCTAATCGATTCACCCATTTAAAAGCTCTGAATTTAAAAGCACAAATATAGATAAAGTTACAGCCGAACTGAGAACCTTTTCTTAGAAGAAGCTCGATGTAGACTACCCTCAACAGTGCAATTTATGGCACAGACCTGTCATTGTAGTAGAATCTTCCACAGTGAGACATTCTTATTATCTCCGTATCTGTCGTAGCGGTGCCCGAGTCCAGCCCACAGCCACGCACCGTTATGGACTCGCCTGTGTCATCTGACAAAAGAAATCAAATAGATAAATACCCCTTTCCTGGAGCCAATTTCCCTCCGTACGTATGGTCGCCTGGAAGAAATCGCTATATAGATAAGACCGCCAATTGTTTGAGTATTAAGTTTCTTTGCAGTTTTGTTTTAGAGCAATAAAGAATAAATAAATAATTAAGAATATATAACAACGCCAGCTAAGTCCCAAAAAACTCTCGCAACCCTTTAGACAGCCTTTTTAACCGATGGTCCCAAAAAATTAAGGAAACTCTCGATTCTAGTGTATTTATATTTTATTTTGTTGCTTAAGAACTTCGTTTTCAGCCAATTGGTGTCATTCATTTTATTTCATAATAACACAACATAAAAAAATCTTTAGAACTTTCCAGATTAAATTCGGAACCGGATTGAACAAACGAACTGTAACTCAAAGGCGCTTCCAAAAAGCATTCGCGGCAAAACAAAATGTTCTATATTCACTATAAATAACAGTTAACAATTAATTAATATAAAAAAAGGTGGGTGTGCGATTCACACACGATAGAAGTGAAACTTCAGTAAATCGACAAAAGAATGAAATGAATATGTATGAAATATTATGTATATGTCTGTCTCATTCTTTGGCGGCTTCATTTTTGTATTTGTGTCTCTTACCTGTCGTTTTTCCGTTGCATCAGGTTTGAAATCACAACGATTCTAAAGAAGTTTCACTTCAAAAAAAACTCACCAAAAACACCAGCAATCTTAATGCACGACGTGGCGGGGAACAGGCCATCCCTCCCCTTCCTCCCCCCCATACAGGGCGACTCGAGCATTTGGAGGGAGTGGTTATTGTGGAAGGGGTCGTCGCACGCGGGAAACCGACCGTTCATCGACACACATTTGAAGCAGTCTATAGCGTGTGCTGGAAAGGCAGATATAAATATCATAAACAGTACAGTAATCTAATTAAATTGACCGACCCGCGAAGGCGCAAAAAAACCGAAATCTACTTAATAGTAATTACATTTAAATGATATCTAACTTAATTAACTACGTCCCTCCGGTTCAATGTTGGAACCAAGAGTGTCCATCGTCTTCGGCGGGGCGGCGTCGCGGTCGTGGTGATTGCCGTCATATTTTCTGGAACCGCAGGTGTGCGCGATGTTGTAATCGTTACCGGGTACAAGTCCTTACTGGGTGGCCTTATGCATCTTCTTATAATTAATGCGTGTTATATGTACTTAACAATCACACTAATATTATAAATGCGAAAGTTTGTTTTCGATGTTTTTCCGTCAATCACGTCGGAACTACAGAACGGATTTTGATGAAATTTGATATACAGATAGGGTATGAGCTGACTTGGATGATAGGATACTTTTTATCCCAATTAAATGCACCCTTACGATAAAGCAGGAATTTTGATAGCTGGGACGAGAGCCTAGTCCTATCCTACTAATATCATAATTGCGAAAGTTTGCGAGGATGGATGTATATGTATGTGTATGTTTGTTACTCTGTCACGTAATAACTACTCAACCGATTGCAATGAAATTTGGTACATAGATAGCTTGACAACTGGAATAACGCATAAGAAACTTTTTATCCCGATATTCCTTTGGGATACAAATTTACGCGGGTGAAACCGCGGGGCGCAGCATAAAGTATAACTTGGAAACAATCAAACCCGTATCTATAAGAATTTACTATACATGTTATTGTGTTTCCTGTATTGCAAACTCATTTAAAATCAAAGCCTAAACAACCAATTATACAATACCCACCAACTGATATAAAGGAACATAACAATATAGTGGCGCACGCAATCCATCGATTGCTCACTGCATCCATTGCAACTGAAACAAAGTAAAACAGTCAATGTATTTCTCTTCAATGAAATATGTCGTTACCAAAGAGGTGTTAAACATAAGAGGCGTAGCGGCGAACAAGGGGGAGTGGTGGGGGCAGTTGCCGCAAGCAGTATAAAAAACGGGCTGCAGGAAGAGCCAATTCAGAAAATTAAAAAAGAATTTGATTCGCTTCGATATTTGAAACAGATTTAGGAAAGCTAAACTTAGAAACGAGTATAATATTATATATACAGGAATTGGGCCAGTTCGCACTTGGGAAGTACTTCAATTCCACAGGATAGCGACGTATTATAGCTGCATGCTGGGTTTCGTCCAGTGAGTGGAGGAGGCTCGTTTCCTTTTCCTCACCCATTCCAGTCCTTTCCTTCTTTCCTTATCGCTTTCCCCTTAAAAGTGGGCAGCGCATTCGCAGAGGCACTAACTGAAAATCTTCATGGGCGGTGGTGATCGCATACCATCAGCCGAACCACCAGCTCAGTTGCCCGGTATGTCATGAAATTTTCAAAATCGGTTCATCAGGTCCAGAGATATAAGATATTAGAGGCGTTCATCCAGACATATGACGAGGGGTGTTAAGGTTGTTTTATTATCTTCACCAGTATATTGTATGTTTGTATGTTACTTTAATCATTCAAAACGGATAGTTTTTATTGTAACAGTTATCAAGGATCGATAACAATACAATAACTTAGTAACTCATTATACTAGATTACATTTTTAGTTCATAGCATTGAAATGCTTAATAAATGAGAAATTTTGAAAGAATAGAAAAAAATGCGATTGCACACCTGAATGTTCATGGGCGGTGGTAGCGCTTACCATCAGGCGATACACAAGCTCCATTGCCGACAGTGACATTAAAAATATATATATTTTATGAGCGGGTTTCGAGACCGTTCGTTCGTTTCTTATGCTATCCATACTCCACTACATAGTACAAAGCAAAGTTGTTTCCCGCATCTGTCCCTATGTATGCTCAGATCTTTAAAACTACGGAAGATTTTGATGGGATTTTTTTGATAAATAGAGTGATACAAGAGGAAGATTCATATTATCGTAATTACAAAACACGTGGGCAGACTGAAAATCAGCGCTGTTCGAGGGTTAAAGCCCGTCAGCATGGCTGAGTCTGTCCCAATTTCCATGTTAATCTTTTTATGTTAATTTTTAATTGATATTAGTTTTGTTATGTGACAATAAAGCTTGTTTTCTTTCTTTCTTCCTTTCTTTCTTTCTATATATAACACTTATTAAAATGTCATGAATTAAACGCTTACGAAGCCGCGGGAAAAAGCCAGTTCAATATAATATGATGATAGTTTTATATCTATCATTACTCACTAACATAAACAAACAAGGTAAATTCTATTTATTGCTAAATGTTTATATATGATGAACTTGAACGAGATTGTATTTATAACAAGATCCTCGCCCCGACTCCGCCCGGTTTGACTATCCATACTTAATATATAATATCCTACTAATATTATAAATGCGAAAGTTTGTAAGGATGTGTGTGCGTTTGTTACTCTTTCACGTAAAAACTACTGAACCAATTGCAATGATATTTGGTACTTAGACAGCTGGACAACTGGAAAAACATATAGGAAACATTTTATCCCAATATTCCTAGCTAGTACTGAATAGTACAAACTCGAAAGTAGGTAAGTCTGTCTGTCTGTCGGCTACGCTTTCACTAAACACTGAACTGTTTTTAATGAAATTCGGAACACACATAGATAATAAGTTGAGAGAGGACATAGGGTAGTTTTTATCTCGAAAATACCAATGGTCCTCTGACTATACGGGCGAAGCCACGGGTGGTAAGCTAGTTACTAATAATTTTTGATGGATGTTATTCTAAAACCTAATAATACAAGCGAGGATAAATCAAACAAACTAAAAAACTTTCAGCATGTTTGGCCGATTTTGAGTTTTAAATGGTTATCTATATATAATGTCTCTTTCTTTCTTTCATTTTTTCTTTATTATATATCAATTAATCTTAATACACATTGTTTGTCAGCGATGGACTCCTAAACTGCTCAATCGATTTTAATCAAATTTGTGCACCATTTCCAGTTAGATCCAACTTGAAAGATAGATTATATTATTTCAATTCCGATAAATGACTACCCGCACGGTGCCGGGGCGTGTAGCTAGTCTATATATATAAAAGAAAGTCGTGTTAGTTACACTATTTATATCTCAAGAACGACTAAACCGACTTGAATAAATTTTGGTATAGATATAGTTTGAGAACACAAGATAGGACACAGGATAGTTTTTATCCCGGAAATCCCACGGTAACAGGAATCTTTCCTGGAATACCTTGGGTCTTAATATATTTTCTTTTGATTGCATTTTATACACAGTATATAACAAAGACGCTTTCTCTATCTGTCCATATGTATGGTTAAATCGTTAACTATGCAACGGATTTTAACGATCATTCTTTACTAGATACAGTGATTCAATAGGAGGGTTTATATGTACAATAACATCTATTAAACTGCTCGCAATTCAACGCGTGCGAAGCCGCGGGCAAAAGCTACTCATTTTTAAATTAAATCGAATCACGAACCGTCAACCTTGAACGTTATAACTATAATGTGTTTACTTGAAACACTCTATAATTTATATTTGGATCATTTGATCTGCTTGGGTTGGTTTATACGATATTATTATAGCAATTACATAAATCTTTAAGTCTATTACATTTTAATTTGTTAAATTACGTAGATTATGAAGTGGATAATCTTCGAGAGGAGATAAAAATACTTATTTGAGATACACTGCGTTAAAGTCGGACGGACTGAAGTTTTAGTAATAGAATCCGGCTTCACTCATTTGGTATGGACCTCTAACAAGGGGTCGGTCGGCAATCCATTTGTAGAGGCGCAAGGTCTGCAATGGACCTTATGCCTCTCCAAATGTTCATGGGCGGTGGTAGCTTACCATCAGGCGTCCCACCAGCTCCATTGCCGACTATAACATAAAAAAAGGGGTGCCGCATTGCAAGTTGCCCCCAGGCCCATATTATTGAGAAAGTCGAGCACGCTTCGGCACGAATTGGGCCAACTCGCACCGATCATATTCCTGACCCTTCCCTATCCATTCCTTCTGTCCAGTCATCAATCCTTTCCTTATCCCTTACCCATAAAATGTGGGCAGCGCAATCGCAGAGGCACTACCTCTGCGAATGTCCACGGGCGGTGGTGATCGCTTACCATCAGGCGAACCACCAGCTCGGTTGCCCGCTATGACATAAGAAAAGGTGGCGAAGGTCTGCGTTACGTCACTGGGCTTATGACTGATGGTATATTCTCACCAGGATAAATAGCGTGTGCTATAGGCTATTTGAGACATTAATCTATACAGCGCCAAATCGCATTCAAATCTATTCAGCAGTTTCGATGTGATTATGAAAAAAATTGTCACATCTAAACTTATTGCCATATCTGTAACACCTATATATTATTTTTTCGGCATCATTAGTTCTTACAATTGGATAAATTAAAAAAAAAATTTTCATTAGAAAATAATTGAAAAATCTATAGGTTATTTTCTTACGAAAGAACTAGCATAAGTTCAAGGGCACAGATACCATTCCAGATTCTAAAATGGCATCAAATAGTATCAGTTTCTTATCAAACACAAAACCAGTAACGTCAATGGGTTGAAACCCACGGAGTCATCGAATGACGTGAGCAAATAAAAAACCGTCGAATTAAGAACTGCTTTCGTTTTGAGAACGATGTTTAAAAAGATATATCTTTATATATATAAAATTCTCGTGTCACAGTTTTCGTTGCCATACTCCTCCGAAACGGCTTGACCGATTTTGATGAAATTTTTTGTGCTCATCGGGTAGGTCTGAGAATCAGACAACATCTATTTTTTATAACTCAAAATGATAAGAATAAGGCAGAACAGCGTTTGCCGGATCAGCTAGTTAACCATAAAAATTGGCGCCAATAGATATAACATAATAATATTTTCATGTATTAGCAATGTAATACATAATAATATAGTATCTGTGGTAATCACACTAATATTATAAATGTGAAAGTTTGTTTGTTTGGATGTTTGTCCGTCAATCACGATGAAACTACTGAACGGATTTAGATGAAACCTGGACAGACTTATATTAGGTATAGATTACTTTTTATCCAGATAAACGTCCCTTAGGATGATACAGGAATCTTGATATCCGCGCGGAGCCGGGACGAGCGTCTAGTTAATAAAAATAATAAAAAATTGGCGCCAATACAGATGATATAAAAATATGTTCATCTATTTGCATTGTAAAACATAGTGTTATGTTATCTGTGGTAAAACTTAATAAAAATGTAATGTAAATTTTAATGGCCGATAAGCTATGGCTGTTTGCCAGAATCCAAATCTTTAAACTAGTTTTTATTACTCTTATTAACAACAATATTTATATGACTCAACAAAAAACATTTTGAATAAATACTTGGTTCATTTTAAGTGTTATAGTATTGTAATGCTTTATAATTAAGAAATTTTTAAGCAACAGAATTTTTTAAATCTTAATATATATAAATTACGTGGCACATTGTTTATCAGCGATGGACTCGTAAACTACTTAACCGATTTTAACTAAATTTGGACGCCGTATGCAGTTTGATCCAACTTAAAAGTTAGGATAGTTTATGTTATTTAAATTACGATAAATGACCACCCGAGCAGAACCGGGGCGTGCAGCTAGCATCACTTATTACGCATCTATAAAAATATATTTATCCCTACAATACCTATATCTGCTATCCTAACTACTATATTAAAATATGTTTGTGTTTGTTTTGTGTTTCTTTTACGGCAAAACGGAGCAACGAATGGACGTGATTTTAAAGTTGAAATATTATAACAGTTAGTGCCAATAATCTAGCTCTTCAGCGGTACAAGATTAGTAAAAGTTTAATTATTTAATACTAGATTTTCGCCCGCGGCCACGCCCGTGTAGAATTCGCTTATATTGCGCGACATGGTACTAGAAAATACTCCTTATTTTCTTCGCATTAAAAAGTATGGTTTTTTCTTTTCCACGTTTAGCTCCATCTTCATACCAAGTTTCATCAAAATCGTTTTGACAATAACGAACTTTCATACAAACTTTCATCCCCTCTTTCAACCTCTTCTACCCTTTTTTCGCGATAAAAATGTCCTGTCCCAAGTTCAGTTCTATCTTCATACCAAATTTTGTCAAAATCGGTTCAGTGGTTTAAGCGTGAAAGCGTAACAGACAGACAGACAGATTTACTTTCGCATTTATAATATTAGTAGGGATTATATAACTAGCTTTCCACACGGGGCTTCGTCCGCATATTTATATTTCCCGTAAAATTACCATCGTACGAACTATCTAAGAATGTCCATTTAACAATGAAAATTGCGGAAATTTCCATACACACTTCTACCCTCTACTTTAGGAAAAAAAGTGGGGTTAGAAAGAGACAAAAAGATCTATGTCACTCTCTAGCCTCCCAACTGTATCCAGACACAAAAATCTGATTGAAAATGCCGAAAAAGTTTCACATTTTATAAAACACTAGCTGCGCCCCGCAGTTTCACCCGCGTAAGTCCGCATCCCGTAGGAATATCGGGATTAAAAGCCCATATGTTATTCCAGTTGTCCAGCTGTCTACGTACCAAATTTCATTGCAATTGGATCAGAAGTTTTTGCGTGAAAGAGCAACAAACACACACACACACACACACACATCCTTACAAACTGTCGCATTTATAATACTAGCTGCGCCTCGCAGTTTCATCCGCGTAAGTCCGTATCCCGTAGAAACATCGGGATAAAACGTTGCCTATATGTTATTCCAGTTGTTCAGCTGTTTACGTACCAAATTTCATTGCAATCGGTACAGTAGTTTTTGCGTGAAAGAGCAACAAACACACACACATCCTTACAAACTTTCAGATTTATAATATTAGTAGGATAGTAGGAAGTAGGATTAGTAGGATTACAATGCTATAAAACTAACAATTCAATCATATCATAATAGCTCCTCAGCGACTCGACAGAAAGTCAAACAAACAAGTTAACACGAGACCTCAAAATGTCAAATCGTCAGCGGCCATGTTTATTTGCCGCGCTCGGCGCCGGCGTGCGTTCCGAAACCGATCTAAAACGCGCCTTCTGACATCATTAACGACGTGATAGATTTACAACTTACATGACATGATAAATGAATCTCATCGGTCATAGTTTCATTCCGCGAATTTGTTTTATTTTAATATCAGATTTGAATTATGGGCGGGTTCGAATTTATCATGGGCGGCAAGAGAAAACGGTGAGATCCATAGATAATCGTGCTTGTTTACTTTAGAAATATTTTTAATTTTGAGTAGGTAAGCCATGATGTCTATACTAATAAATAAAATCGGAGTGTCTGTTTGTGTAATAATTAAAAAAGCTCTTTACTAAATACGTATGTACATTGTACATGTACCAAAAATTTTTTTTTGACAAATTTTGCTAGGCTTAGGTTAATCTATGGAACGGCTGGACCGAATTCGACCGGCAGATGGCTGATGGAATGATGATTACAGAAACATTGGGATTTCAAGAAGAAACTCATTTACGTGGGTAAAACTGTGGAGCCAGCTCGTTATTATTATACCTACTTAGAAATAAGAGAGAATTGTATACGTGCTCGATGTTATTATGTACGAAACGCCACTAGATTGTATAATATTTATCTTTCTTTATATATGTATAAAATTCTCGAGTCACATTATTATTTTTATACCTCTACATGATAATAGTGAGGCAGAAAAGCGTTTGCCAGGTCAGCTAGTGATAATATAATTATTGAGGGAACGTGAAACAAAGCAATATGATTTATCTTTGTATCTGTCGGTCTATCTCTGTTTTCCATTTAGTTACGAAATTGATGAGGATATAATCATTATAATCAAAAATTGTCAAGAAATTTGCTTTTTTATGTTTTTTAACAGATTTAAAAAAATTGAGGTTTTATATTCGATATAATTTTGATGATGCCTTTTTTTTAATGAAAGATGGTGCGTCCCGTATGGTCCCGTTTAAATTTGGTCGAGTTCTGACAATTTAAAGGTTGTTTAGATGATCGTTAATAATGATTATCGTAAAACAATTTTTAGATCAACACATAAAACCAGTTGTGCCTTTAAGACAAAAAGTAAGTTCTTATTTCGAAAAATTTATCGCGCCTTTGAAATGTAGAAAATGTATTAATTCACAGGTTCACATTGTAAAAGTTCGAAAAAAATAAATTGTCAAATTTGTAATTTTGGTTTAAAATGACAGTTACAAAAATAAAAACTACTTAAAATTTACTGGTAAAATTAAATTAAATTTTTCAGTTGCATTAAATCGAGTTTAGAAATAAATACTTAGCAACTTTACTTATTTGGTTACTTAGCAACCAAACATCTAAGTAGAAAGGTTCCAAAAATAGATTACACGAATCGTTATTAATTTTTATGAATCAGTTACGAACTATACGAATTTAGAATTCAAATTTAAAATTTTCAAATTCTTCTTTATTTAAATTCGTGGTATGTCCATATTATTTTTACTTTTTATTACATGTCTATTCAATACACATACTTTTTATTATTAAAAAATATATACTAGTTTTTCATATATTTTACGATAATTATAATAAATGCATTTTACGGTTATTACTTATTTATATTAGTATTAACTTACTGTTAAATAATTAACGCAACAGAAAACACGCAATAGATTTGTATCAATAAAATTCAATTATCAAGAATAAAATAACTGAAAGCTCACTCTTACCTGATTGAATGGTTCCGTTACCAAAACGTTATTAACGCCAATCAATAATTCACAAATGAATCCGCTAAAACGTCCATAACATAACAAATACTCTAAACATAACCACAATTCATTTAAATATTATTAACTACATGTAAAGTGTTATAAAATTTGCATCAGTAGAACGATGTTAGGAAGAAAATTATTGACTGAAGTTAAAAGCTTCGCGTAGGTGTGAACTGACGACTGAAACATCGACGTTGTTGCCATGCGAAGAGCTTTTCCGCTGTCATGAAATTTGGTAGAAAATTAACAAGGTTGGCAATTAAATTGGTAGTTTAACGTTCATAAAATATTTATAGGACTTTTATAGTATATATACCACAGAGTAAGTAATATAATAGTTACGTAATATGTAAGTTAAATGTATTAGATATGCAGATTTATTTAACTTTGCGATCTTAGTTCTTATTCTTATTGTGATAAGCATTAAACATTTCATTTTGGTGAAGATTTATGGGCACTTTAGGAAAACTGAACCTAATTAAGTTAAGCAGAAAGACGTAGAACAGATAAAAACAAATAGATATAATTATAATCGTTGTTACAATGCGTTAATGGAATCTTTTACGGAAATATAATATCTTCTTTGTATATGAAACAATCAATTACATTATTGCTTAGTTCTATACAATATAAAACTCTATACGGTTTTTAACATAGAAAATTATGTTATTAATTACTTAGACGTAATGTTGGTTCTCTTACTGTAGAGAAGTTTACGTTTTTATCGAAGTAGTCATTATTATGTTTCATGTGCCTGTATTTATCCTCTAAACGGCTAAACCGATTTTAATTAAATGTGTAAGTGTCTTTAGGTAGATTCGAGAATGATATTGATTCACAATTCGAGTGAATTATTTTCAAAATCTAGGTCTAGTCGCTTACTGTAAAAAATATACGCTTTTTTTTTGAGGCCTCATGGAAAAATACTTGAAGCAATGATGCTGCCAGTCTCTAACCCCCTTTTTTTATTTATGGTATGGCTTCGGTACGAATTGGGCCAGCTGTGTTTCGTTGGGTTAGTGGGAGAGCCAGACCAAATCCTTTTCCTTACCCAGTCTTTTTCTTTATTTCTCTCGTCAATCCTTTCTTAATCCCTTTCCAATTTGACTTCGACAATGCATTTATAGCGGGTAAGGTCTGCAGTCCACGGGCGGTGGTAGCGCTTGCCATCAGGCGACTCACCAGCTCCATTGCCGACTATGACATTAAAAAAATCCTTTCCCTTGCTATACCTCAATTTGAAAGAAATACTAAACGCAGGACTACATACTTATTCACTTCAAATTTATTATAAAATTTAAAACTGGAACATCAAAAAATATTGCTGTCTATGTGTTAATTTTTATTTTATGCCATAGCTGTATTTGTCAATATCAAATCATTAAGTTTTAAACTTAAAAAAATAATTAGCTTCCAGTTAAGTAGTGGTATCATACCTATATAGAGAAGTTAAAAAATACACCAAAACAATTGATTTCATTTATTTAAGGAGTAAAAGTTAGGCATTCATATTTACACACATTTACAATTAATTTATACAGATCATTGTATGGTAATACTTTATATGGTTCATACAGTTTAAATATCACATTTGATTCTATTTTATCTTTACAATACAGATAATTGATTAATATAAGAAATTCCTCATCTTTGTCATTTATAGCGCTTATTAAATAACTTCCAAATTTATTGTGAACATTCTTTACTCTTAACAATATGAAGGCACCTTTTGGAATAACAAAATTTGAATTTGCCGCCAAAAACCTTTCATGCTGCCATAGACAAATTTTTGCATTTTGTTTTTTTAGTAAATCATTCAAGCGATATGCCAATCCATCTTTTTTATATTTGCTTTTTTTATTTTTGTCTTTGGACTCTGATTCCATATTTGTATTAGTAGACGTAGAACCTTCTATTGGGATAGGCCCTGATTTTTGGGATATTTCGGAGATTTCAACTTCGTCACTTGTTTTTGAACTATTTTTTGGTGTTGCATAATCACTGATAGAAAGTTGGGATAAAGAATCTGAACTAAAATTACTCGTGAAATAATTTCTAACTTTAACAATTAAATCTGAGTTTTTTAGTGATAAATCATCATCACACTTAGTTTTACAGAGTAGATCAGTTGAATTGTTTTGTTCTGATGATTCTTTATCTAAAAGTTCACTCTTAATTGAAATGTTTTGCTTATCACGCACTTCTAAACATGTTTTTTTGTCATTTGGAACACTTCTCAGAATTGGTGATGTACACCTCCTTTTGGTATTCTTTCCATATTCATCTTTAAACAATTTTTTACTAACATTTGGACTACTGACTATTTTTGGAACCAATATTGGACTCTTACATCTTGTTTTACCAGGTTTTTTGTTTTTAAAGCCAAGTATAGGAGAAGGAGGTTGTCTTTCATTGATGTTCGATGATTGAATTTTATTTTTTTCCTGGTCTATGTCTTTTTTGAGTGAATTACTTGGGCCAAGAATGGGTGATTTGTAACCATTTTCTATGGATTGGTCCTGAGTACCATCTATTATAGTAATATCCAAATTAGAAATATTTTTGAGAACCTTCTTACTCGGCTTACGTTTTCTTTTCCCATGAACATGTTTTCTCGAAAAGCTTTTATTTTTTTCATTTATATTTGAGTTATCATAGTCGCTTGAATCACTACAGGA
This sequence comes from Zerene cesonia, assembly GCF_012273895.1. Taxonomy (NCBI): domain Eukaryota; kingdom Metazoa; phylum Arthropoda; class Insecta; order Lepidoptera; family Pieridae; genus Zerene; species Zerene cesonia. The sequence goes on along the minus strand of NW_024045136.1, from coordinate 1,097,007 downwards.
CCAAATGATTTCTTCGTTGTTTTCTTGTGAATTTAGTAAACGAAATTTTGTTTTAAAATCTGTTTCATTTTTCATAGTGTTGTAATGTTATTGCATTAACAAAGTATAATTCCATAAATAAAATAAAATTTAAAAAGTACAACCAAGTCAATCATAAAACGTCATAATACAGCTGTCTGTCTAATGTCTGTGTTGCATAGCTATTAGCTATTATACCAACATGATTTAACCACAGATTATGAACTAGTTACTACGATATAACTTCAAAAAGTAAATAATATTACCATACATAGATATACTACACACAATGGTTTTCTAGGTAATAAATTGCTGTAAACAATGTGAACCAGTACAATCTATGTATATATGAACAGCAAAAATATCATAATAATTTATTTTTCATTTCCCTTTACTAAATTTATCTTTTTAATTATATAATAATTGAAAAAAGTCAAATTTAAAAGTTTACATATTTATGTAAGTGATCTTTTATTAAGCTTTTGGAAAAAATAAAAATTATCATTAACTTTGCACCATTATATAAAAAGAAATATTAAGTCCATGATCAAATGATTTGATTACATCTGTTTTACGGAATCGTGTAGACAAATCTTAAGTGACGACATTCCGCATTTCGTATCTGTATGTTGGCAGCATTGTAATAGCATTTCCTATGTTATTTTGCTAACTTCATGTCCATGTGCTCTCAAAACAAATACGCATACAGCATTTCATCCGCGGATACGTGTGATCTATTTGTTCGCTTCGCTTCTCTGTTCCAATAAAGATTCCTGATCAAGTTCGTACTAGAATCTATTAAGATTCCTTTAAATCCGATTGCGCATTCTTTACTTTTGTATTCTCAACCGAAGCCGGTTGCCATCGCCACAATGGAAGTGGATCGCGTCGCTTCCGATTCTGAAAACGTGGCGGTGGATGAAAATGAGAAAACGATCGTTGAGCAAGGCGCAGGGGACGCAGCTGCGTCCCATTCGGGGCGGTTACGTCGTAAAAATAAGAAATTCGCTCGCACAAACAGCAAGGAGGGTGCCGTGAACAATGTCGCCACTCCTTTGCCGAAATATCGTAGTTGGAAGAATAGCCGCAGACCACGCAACGGTCACGGCAGGGGCTTGCCCAAGAAAGGTAAAATAAAAAAAATATTCGAATGTTTTGTTATAACTATACAGTTTAATAAGTCAATATTAACAAGGGAACATTCTGGAAGCATTCTTTGACGTGAATAGAGTTGCAATTGGGGTGTTTACATAATTTTTGTTTACTACGTGCCGGCAATCGGCATATCGTATGGTGTATTGTATCGTGTTGCGACATTTTTAGCTTTCAAGGTCGAAGCGCAGAAATGCTGCGCAGTTGGTAGTTGCAACGATATTTTATTAATTAAACTCCCATAGATCCGTAGATTGGCGTAGGTCATTCCGAGTTGAATGACATAATGATGCAATAACAACTTTCGACATCTTATCCAAGGTTGTTTCTCTAATCGCGCTTGTTTAGATCTCGTGCCATACGTATAATTATAAATAGGAATATTTTTTTGATAGATTACGGTATGGTTATGCTTGAAATAAATAGTATATATAGAAATTACGTAAAATTTTAACATTTGTTTAATGTTTCGGTTGACTGATTTATTCGCATAATAAAATCAAGGTTAATCGTGTTTTTGTTTTGCAACGCTTTTTTAACGATACTACGCCGTATTTATCGGTCATGGCACTGTTTCTTCATACCGAATTCTTATATAATATGTTAAAAAACATGTAGAAGTTGAACATGTTGACTTTTAATTTGATTTTAATTCACAACATTGTAGCTTGGTTAGGAAATCTATTAAATCATTAACAATTTATATAGTAATTAAGTTGTTGGATATAATTAACTTAATCTCATGTATTCAAAGTACACAGACGAACAAATATAAACATAAAAACATAGTCACGAACATAGGCTTACTGAAAACAAAGCAGTAAATGAGATAAGCATACATTAAATTAAAAATTTTTGATGCCTAAAAGCTTAAAACTATTGCCTAGCTACTACCATGGTACAGTATATTAATTACATGGATTATCTAAATGATCCTAAGAAAAACTAAACTACTGTCTCGCTAAAATAAAATGTAACATGCACCTTGAGGGTTATTTATAGAACTTCTGGCTAAAGACATATCCAAACAGTGATAAAATTTTTAATGTAATGTTTCTCCATTCTGGTCACATATAATTTTATATGTGTATTTGTTTGTTTTCTATACTTAAGAGATATTAGCATGGCTATAAAATTCACCAGTAGTTGCTAACCAAGGGGCACTGCTATGTGTTAATAATATTGTGCTTTTATTTTATTTTTACATTTTTATTACACGTCAATAATAGAAAGAAGAAAAAGAAAATAGAAACAATACTTAAAGATAATGTATAACGGGGCGGCCTTATCACTTTAGAGTGATTTCTTCCAGGCAAGGCTTTGCTTTTCTGCTGTTCCAGTATAGATATTGATCAGTTTCTAGCCCCCATAGTTGAATGTGATAGGGAACATACTTAATTCAAATTCAAAATCATTTATTGTGATTATCGGGTTATAAGGTTGGTATTACATTAGATGAGAGTGCTCCATGGTAATCTGCCATGAGGCGTACAATTGCCATAAGTTTTTGTATAAATAATTTATTATTCATCATACTTATACGTTTATAACATTACTATCTGTGCTCTGCGGTTTCGCTCGCATAAGTTGTATCCCCTAGGTATTATCGGGATAAAAAGTTGCCTGTATGTTATTCCAGTTGTCTAGTGTCTAGTTGTCTAATTGTCTAGTCTTGCAATCGGTTCAGTAGTTTTTGTGTGAAAGACAAAGTAACAAACATACACACATGCTTTCACACTTTCCCATTTATAATATTAGTAGGATTATTGTTTATACCAATTACAAAATAACAACAGCACAAAGTATTTATTTCACTCGGGCTTCAAGCTTGCTAACTGCTTCAACAATGTAACATAGTTACAGAGCTCTTTGTACTTGCATTGGGTTAGGCTGTTTCCATAGTGTATTATAAAAAAAATAAAAAAGAGGCATATAGTAGTTCAATGCCTTTATCATATACATTCACTTCATGAACAAACTTGTTGTATTTTATGGGGTGAATTCTCAAGAGTAGTGTTGTATGTAATCCTACTAATATTATAAATGCATAGAATTTGTGTAAATAAATAACGAATGTTTATCGTATACTTTATCATAAATGTAGGTTAATAATAAAAAATGTGAATACAAGCACCCATTTGGTGATAGGTTAATATCAAACATGGACTAGAAGTAAACAAGTGTGATATAATATTACAATCTCGCCAAGGTGAAATTGTATAATGTTTTTATAGTTTTGTAGGGTGTACATCGTTTTGATAATGGTGAGGATTGGTCCCAACACTTACTATAGTGGCGCAGTGACTCAAAGTGAGTTTACCTCCGTCGATAAGAGCCTCCATTTCATCCTATCCTGCGCCTAGTCTTCAGTCTGGAGGGAGTGCAGAGCTTTTCTTGCTTCGGCTGGTCCCAACACACATATACCATTAGAAATTAAAAACTTTTTAACGTATTTTAAACACGATTCGTTACATAGAGGCTTTATCTAATAAGCGTATAAAATCCGTTAAAAAGTATTTAATTTCTAAATGTATAATACTCGCGTAAAATCAAACACAAGAAAATACACATATAGTATATTTTAATTCATTATTATTCATTTAATGATTATGTTGGTAGATTTAATTTTTAGTTTTATAGCATTGAAATGCTTTATAAAAAAATTTCTCATGTTGGTAGATGTATGTGGAAACATTTTTATGTATAATAAAGTTTTTTTCTATGTTAATGAAATAGATTCTCATATTTAGAAAAGTGATATATTTATTTCACAATATAATGGTTTTTGTCGTATTATTGAATCGATCATTCACAAATCAAAATTTTCCCTCATCACGTAAGACTTCCAAATGACTGTTATCTTATAGAACCTCTTTCTATATTTTGTAAAGAAAAACGAGTACTAAGTAATTATGTAGGCATTGATTTAATTTGCCTCAAAAAAAGGCAGACCGCTTTGGAACAGATTAATAATAATTGTCCCACTAAATCGAAAAGTATATACACTTTCAGTTTCGTGACTAATTCCTACTGCGTAGTTTGATAAAGGAGGCGAATTTGTTAGACGGCGTGTTATTTATTATTATGTTTTTTTTTCTTAATATTTCCTTATCGTTCACGCATTTTTGGCTGTGGACCAAAACGATTATTTTTATTCTAGTAACAAATGAACATAATTTGTATTTGTAATGAGGAACGAAGGCGATGTTAATTTGTTTTGTGTGTGTGTGTGTGTGTGCGCGCGCGCCCGTGTGTGTGTGTGTGTGTGTTATTTACCAATCGACATACGATCTTTACTTAAGTTTATTAATTATAAATAATTTAAATGCGAAGGTGTG
>NW_024045136.1:1088788-1091499 GCF_012273895.1 Zerene cesonia | reverse complement strand
GTGTGTGTTATTTACCAATCGACATACGATCTTTACTTAAGTTTATTAATTATAAATAATTTAAATGCGAAGGTGTGTCTGTTTGTCTTTCTTTCACATCGAAGCGGAGCGATTTATCGTATGATTTTTGTGTCTTGAAACCCTTTTTTCAAGATGGCGCCCCAGCACATGAGCAGCGACCTCACAAACTTGGCTTCTACTGACCTTTTTTTTTCTTACTGGTGAAATCTTGCATAGATACCCACGGCCTCGGGAGATAAGAGCCGTCGAGAGAACTTTGTTCCATCGAGTCACGGGAGCTTGTATACGTCTGCGACTTTACTAATCTCCCCTAAAAAATCTACCAAATAAAATTGCGTCCTCTGAGAAACGCAAGCCTCTATGTAATTTATCAATTGCCTACATGTACTATCGCTTCATGCGTTATCGTTGTTTTGTTATTATATATAGCGCGTTATCAGTGACGCTTCAAAACAATGTCGTTTGCTGCGAGCAACGATTGACCCGGTTTAGACGTTTGAGGTTAGGGCTTGGCTCGCTATAAATAGCATTGGATTAGTTTTTTAATTATGGTCTCAAGACAATTTTCGAGTTCCCGCCTCAGGGATACTTGCCTGGGGGTTATTATATCGTCTTAAAGCAGTACTAATGCCAGTGTGGAAAGGAGACGGCTGTATTGGTCGTCTAGAGCCATCACTTTAACCCCGTGAACCTCTCTGAACAATATACGTCTTAAATGACTCGTTCAAAAAAAACATAAAGATGAGTAGCTTAAGAATTTTTTTTTTTGTCTATTACCAAGACTATTCTATGATATAGTCCGAAATGAAATAATTTTTATCAATATTGGTGTGTTTCTCAAGTGTATTTTATGTTACTAAAACACTATTCTTGTGAACACTATTATTTCTACAAGGGTACAGGGCGAGCAACCATGACGTATTAAGTCAGTACTTATTCCAGATTGGAATAAAATACAGTTTAATTAATTTGATGAGAACGCTATTCCACTGGAATAAGTCCTGCATTAAGAAGTGACGTTAGTCCCTCTGGCTTGAGAATTCGACATTTGTTTACTTTCCTTACAAGCCTATTTCTATAACCATTACAGGTCCACCACCCCTGAAGGGTTCGAGCCTGTAAATTGATTCAAAATCATACTTAATAAAGTAAATTTTGAAAGAGGAGGGGGAGGGATCTTGGTATATACTACGGGTTGTTACAGAGGGGAGGGAGAGTTTGTAAAATCTTAAAAAATAGGGCACATAGTAAGGGTACGTTCTATGTATATCTATCACGCTCAAAAATCTTCAAAGGGAAACCCTGCCTACTCGTCTATTAGGTAGAGTTTACAAAGGAGCGTATATAATAGACTGAACGTTACAGCCCACGAAATAAGGTACTAACTTGAATGAACGTTTTTTATTACGCCACAAACATTTTTCACAACAATTTAATTTTGACAATTGAATTCCGGCTTCCGTTTTTGCCAGGAATGAAATGTGGATTTGTTCAAAACAAATGTGAATAGCCATTTATTATAAGCGTCCTACATCCTACACCACGTTTTCGAAGCGATAATCAAACGCTTGCCCAATCCTGAATAAAAAAAAAAAACAGAATTGGACTTGTATGCCAATGGGTCCGCGTAAAACTCCAGATCTTCCAAATTCAAATACCTTCTCCAGGCGGTGCCGGCGGCAAGGGGGTGTGGGGCCTCCCTGGGTCCGAGATGCTGGAGGAGTACGCTGAGGACGAGAACGACCCCAACTACGACTCCGAGGCGATCACCAATGGCGACATTGAGTTCAAGCAGGTGATAGTGGAAGCCGACCCCGAGGAGATCGTGGTAAGTGAGAGGAGTTTGAAATGACATATTCATTTCATTAAATCCTTCATTCATTAATTCCTGTTATGTATTTATTTGCCTAATGCCTAATAGCTATTTGAACTTAGTTTTCGGAAACTTTTTAAAGTAATGTTTTAATACGTTTAGTCTATAGCCGATGTGATAAGAAAGAAGAGATCAGGAAGCCATTAAACGGCATTCTTTCATATCATTCAATTATTTCATAATTTTCGTAATTAACATATTATTGTTAATGAAGTTTTTTATTGTAAATGATGTTTATTTTGATTTGCGATTCATTTTCAACCGACTTCAAAAAAAGGTGGAGGTTATCCATTCGGTCTGTAATTTTTTGTGTTTGTTGCCTCTAAGCTATATGTCATTTTTTACTGGGTGCACATTTTTATGATGATTTATTTTTGAGAGCTGGTACCTGCCCTGACTATACCACCATGTGACCAAATTTTGTCGGTCGGTTCTTCACAATTAGGTTTTGTTGTTTTTAAAAAAAAAACTATGCATAAATGGTGTGCTTTTATCGGTCGAAATACTTTCTCGATAATCTACCCGATTGATTATTATATAATCTATCCGTTGATAATAAAATAACGCTTCAACAGTAGCGGGGAACATCGCTGAGGGATAGAAATGATAAAAAATCTACCTGCACCCCGCGGTCTCACCCGCGTAAGGCCGTATCCCGTAGGAATATCGGGTTAAAAAGTTGCCTATATGTTATTTCAGTTGTCCAGCTGTCTACGTAACAAATTTCATTGCAATCGGTTCGGCTATGTGAACTTGGCACCCGACTTAAAAAAAATTCACATTTTTTTGCTCCATTCGATAGATTTAGATATGTAGT
>NW_024045136.1:1086936-1087788 GCF_012273895.1 Zerene cesonia | reverse complement strand
CTACATATCTAAATCTATCGAATGGAGCAAAAAAATGTGAATTTTTTTTAAGTCGGGTGCCAAGTTCACATAGCCAATCGGTTCTGTAGTTTTTGCGTAAACGAGTAACAAACACACACACACACACACACACACACATCCTTGCAAACTTTCGCATTTCAAATATTAGTAGGATGTCTGTAGACTGTTCTATTTTTGCGTCAATTAAATCGAAATAACAATTGAAGAACACACATATTTGAAATCACGAACGTTTCATTTCTCTTCATGTAGATTTACGTTAACAAGATTTAACGAAACGACACTGTCTGTTTACGTGATGTTATCGTAATCCGCGCGCGTCCCATATTTACGCGCGATTATTATTTGGCGGGACACGCTTGGCCGTTGCGTTAGGTCGTTGACACGTGCGGATGGTGTGTGCGGTGCGAATGTAAGCGGCGGAGGATTGAATTTATCTGTATTACCACAGATGCGCACCGCGGTTTCACCCGCGTGAGTCCGTATCCCGTAGGAATATCGGGATAAAAAGTTGCCTATATGTTATTCCAGTTGTCCAGCTGTCTACGTACGATGGTAAGCGCTACCACCGCCCGTGGACATTTGGAGAGGCGTAAGGTCGATTGCAGATCGTACGCCCCTACAAATGGATTGGTGACTTCAAATTGGGTAGGGATTAAGAAAGGATTTACGAGAGGAATACAAGAAAGGACTGGGAATGGTAAGGAAAAGGATATGGGGCACCGGCTCGGTTTGATACAATACATAAACCTGTTTAGAGTATACTCGCTCAACGCTTATCGCAAGAAGCTCGCTTCAAATTGTGTCACAGCTAGAGAGAGATAGATGTAT
>NW_024045136.1:1076367-1086724 GCF_012273895.1 Zerene cesonia | reverse complement strand
TATTCTGCATCGAAACGTAAATACCAAATGAGTATTGTAAGCTCATAATGAAACTTCGTACGGAATTTTAATATCGGAACTTGGCAAATTATCGATTCACTGGCTACAATATATTCTGCTACAATCACTACATTGTATAAAGCGAATTCGCTTCCCGCGTCAATCCCTATATATGTATATGTATGTATACTTAGATCTTTAAAACTACACATCGGAATTTGATGAGGATTTTCTTAAACAGATAGAGTCATTCAATAGTAAGATTTATATATATGTAATAACATCTTATTAAACTATTGCTAATTTATCACGTGCGAAGCCGCGGGCAAAGGCTAGTAAAATATGTTTGCATCTATTATGCTGTATGTCTATTGTATGATGAACAGTAGAAATAAATAATCATAGTAATATTATTTTTTACATGCTTTTTATTAGCTTCACCTGTATGTTTGTTTGTAACCGACTTCTTTGGGCGCGATTTTGACCCACTTTAAACGGCCAGATTTCGTTCAAACTTTGTAGATTTATTGAGGACCAATGACAATACACTAATTTGATAAAATTATTCCATTTTTCAATTTGCAAAATATGATAAAAGCGTGTTTTTTAGTTTTTTTAAACTATTATAATATTTATTGACAAAAATCTAAACCGCCTTCAAACTGTCAGAACCAAATTTTCAATGGCACACACACACACACACACACACACAGGAGACACCACACTTCCAAATAAAAAAAGCATCATCAAAATCGCTTCACCCAGTCGAAAGTTATGCGGTAAGAAACACAAAACACACTCGAATTGGTAACCTCTTGTCTTTAAACCGGTTGAACAAAAAGATTCTATCGTTTACGAAGTTTCAGAGAAATTATATAATTTCGTTCATCAATGATTCGTGTAAGCATAAGTTATCGTCAGCGCGTTTGTATGTTTGTTCCAGCGTAAATCGGAACCGGTGATACTGGAGTACTTTGAGCACGGCGACACCAACGCGGCCGCCGAGGACTTCCTCGAATTCGTTTCGTCAAAACAGAGTCATTTGGTGAGTGGTTAATTGCTATTATATTTATATAAACATACAACTAATATTATGAACGCGTAACTATGTAAGTATGGATGGATGGGTGTGAATGTCTGTTACTATCTTACGCGATAACAGCATGTAGTACTGAGATAGATTTTGGACTTGATAAGCACACGGGCCACTTTTCACCCGGGTGCAAAAAAGATGCCTCGGTCTGGCAGGACACAGAAGGCTGATCACCTACTCGTCCATAAAGAATATTGATCAGTGAAACAGACGTATATCATCTGCCCCATACCCCAGTAGGGGACACGGGACTTCACTGAGTGAGGAGAGTGATGCAGAACAGCGTTTGTTTGGTCTAGTTATATAAAAAGCTTCGAAATCACATATGCGACCTTCACTTTAAATTGTTATATAATTGAAATTCATCAATGAAAACACATTTCTGTACGATATTACAAATAGGAAAAAAAAACGTACATTTTACAAAAAAAGAGACATACATAAGTGGCGACCTTATGGCAACTAAGCCATATCTATCTTCCAGGCGACCATACGCCAATAATGTATCTATATGCTGGTGAAAGAACTTTCAAAATCGTTGCCGTAGTTTTTGAGTTAATCCCTATCAAACATACGACCGAAATGTCAAGATTTGATCTTCCGAATCTAAATAGCCTACTCTAGATGCTCGTCCCGACTCCGCCCGGATATACAAGATTCCTGTTTTATCCCAAGGGAGCATTTAATCGGGATAAAAAGTATCCTATCACCCAAGCTTATACTCGGTGCATGTACCACGTTTCATCAAAATCCGTTCAGTGGTTTCATCATAATTGACGGACAAACATCCAAACAAACAAACTTTCACATTTATAAATATTAGTGTCATATAGCGCTCGTTCATCACGTGCAAATAAAACGATGAAATCATTTTTTTTTAATCGGTCCAGTAGTTCCTGAGATTAGCGCTATCAAACAAACAAATTCTATAGCTTGATATCACTACATAGTATAAAACAAAGTCGCTCTCCCTGTCTGTCCCTAAGTATGCATAAATCTATGAAACAACGCAACGGATTTTGATGGGTTTTTTTTAATAGATAGAGTGATTCAAGAGGAAGGTTATATATGTATAATAACGTTTGTTAAACTACTCCGAACTGAACGTGTGCGAAGCCACGGGCAAAAGCTAGTTACCAATATAGGTGTAATTTTATATTCACAGGTGTGCGAGACCATAATAGAAATAGCCCTGGACCACAAACCATCCCATTGCGAGATGGCCTCCGTCCTTATATCTGATCTCTATGGCAGGATCTTTACGGTCAAGGATATCGGCTATGGTAAGTCATTAGAGCGAGCAACCGAGCTGGTGGTCCGCCTTATGGTAAGCGATCACCACCGCACAAGAACATTCGCAGCGGTAGTGCCTCTGCGTATGCGCTTCCCACTTTTAAAGTGTAAAGGATAAGAAGGGAAAGAGAGAGTCGCACTAGGAAGAGGGAGAAAAAAAAAGGCCTCCTCTCTCACCGAGCGAATCACAGTAGCATGCTACTAGTTCACGCCGGTCTTCTGTGGGGGTGTGACACTTCCCTGCTGCGAGCTAGCCTGATCCGTGCCGAATCGTGCTCGACTCACACACTCAAAAGTCACTAGTTTTATTAATATTTGTTATATTTTACAACCTTTATTAATTAATTAGACTACTTTTTCTTTAAACATTCAGTTTGATGGGTTTTGCACTATTTGCATTTTATAAATTGGTGCTGTGGTCACGGCGATTAGACAGTCATACGAAATAGATTTTTTTTATATGTATGTATTAGTGTGTTAGTCTGGGAAATATGTTATAAAATTTCATAAACATAATATTTACACAACAACGAGATGGTCCACCCGCCATATGCTCTATTCTTTCTAATTTTTTTTTACCCTCCAGCTTTCGAGCGTCTCCTAGAGAAGGCGCCAGACCTGATCCTGGACACGCCCGACGCGGCCGTACTCCTCTCCAACTTCCTGGCGCGGTGCGTCGCCGACGACTGCCTGCCGCCGCGCTTCCTGCAGAACATGGCGCAGCTGCCGCTGAACGCGCCCGCCAGGTGATGCGCACGAGCAGTGTGTCGGATGGACGGATGGACAGACCGACAGACGGACAAACACGTAGATGATACGTACACGCCATCGTAGCGTAGTCGGTGCTCCCGCAAAGAACACGCGAACACGCACGCTTGGGCGGATACGCACGCACACATACGGACGCGCACGCTTGTTATAAACACACACAGAGAGACACACACACACAGACACAGCCACGCGCCCACATACGCACACACGTACGTACATAAACATCCGTGAAACAAACATACACGCATGCGCAGAAACATGTATTATAGCAACAACTTTATATCCCGATTGGTCGCTTTATAAACTTAAAATATATAAGTAAGTTACAGCAGTGAAACATAAAAAAGTTATACTATAATTACATACACACAAATATAAGTAATCACACTATAACAACAATATTATAAATGTGTTTTTTGTTCGGATGTTTGTCCGTCATCACTCTGAACTGATTTTGATGAAATTTGATATACATACATGGTATAAGCTGACTTGGGCGATAGGATACTTTTTATCCCGATTTAATCCTCCCTCGGGATAAAACCTGTAACCTTGATCCATCGATACCATAAAAAAATAATATTATAATAAATTACTTCCAGTTTATTAACGATTCATCTTGATTCTTTCAGACAAGCCATACACAGGGCGGAAACGTTACTGTCTATGAAACACGGCCTCGTGCGGTTGGATAATATATGGGGCGTCGGAGGCGGCATCAGGTGGGTTGTGTTATATTGTTTACTAGCGGTCCGCCCCGGCTTCGCCCGTGGTATTTCTATAGCCAGATCCTGCTAAGATTATAAACCTTAAAGTTTTTAGGTATAGATGAATATATGGATTTTTGTAAGGTGCTCTTTCACGCGAAAGCAGTTTATCGACGCCCACTTCGCAACGGGCCGTGCAGCAGAAATCGTAATATTTTAATTTCACCACAACTTCAAAACTAAACGTCCAATTATAATCATTCAAAGACCAAATATTATCAACATAAACTGTACTTATTGATGAAATAATTTATTTTGATAAGGATTAATAGTGTGAGTAAAATAAACGCGTTTAAATGTAGTCCAAAAAAATTCAAGATTTTTAAATAAATAATCCTTTTGTCAACCGATAAATATCGTTGGTTTTTATATGTATCTTTTTATTTTGTGAGTTTTTGTGCTGTTGACAATAAATGTTTATTATTATTATAAAAATGTGGTTGTTGTGCCTCACTCGACATAGATAGGTATAGTGTGTCGCGGACTTTTTTGTAGATATTTATAAGATCTACAATTAATTCTAACATTTTATGGTTCTATTTTTTGTAGTTTAGGCAGCGTACGCAAAATAAGTAACTTCATTGGTTGATTTTTTTCAGTTAATCGAAAATATCTTACGGAACCCTATTTTTTTTCAAAATAAAATATAGCCTATGTTACTCGTGGATAATGTAGCTTTCGAATGGTGAAAGAATTTTTAAAATCGGTCCAGTAGTTTTTGAACCTATTCATTACAACCAAACAAACAAAGTTTTCCTCTTTATAATATTAGTGTAGATATAAAAAATTAAAAAAATATATATAGAATTACATTCGGTACAAAATGTCGAGAGTACAAGTAGTAGTGTTATAAATGTGAAAGTTTGTTTGTTTATTTGTCCGTCAATCACGCTGGATTTTGATGAAACTTGGTATACGGACAGGTTATAAGCAGATTTGGGTGATAGAATACATTTTATCTCGATTAAAAAATAGAAATCTTGGTATCCGGGCGGTGCCGGCGTGCAATAGTGGCATGCCACTGTGTTTCGTACGGTGAGCGGGGGAGCCGGAGGCCCGTTTCCTTTTCCTCACCCATCCCAGTCCATTCCTTCTTTCCAGTCTTTAATCCTTTCCTTTTCCCTTACCCCATAAAGCGAGCAGCACATTCGTAGAGGCACTACCTGTGCGAATGTTCATGGGCGGTGGTGATCGCTTACCATCAGGCGAACCACCAGCTCAGTTGCCCGCTATGACATAAAAAAAAGCCGAGACGAGCGTCTAGTTTCATATAAAATACAATAAGCGAATATATAGGGGGCGGGTCGATTGTAATTTTTACGTTGAATGAAATGAACCTGATGCCTGTGATCCTTACTTTTATCAATGCTATCTACTATAGACAAATAATATAGACCCTCCCCCCCCAGGCCGGTCAAGTCGCTCATCCGGCAGATCCAGCTGCTGCTGAAGGAGTACCTCACGTCGAGGGATCTCGCGGAGGCGATGCGCTGCGTGCGCGAGCTGGAGGTGCCGCACTTCCACCATGAGCTGGTGTACGAGGTAACCCTTTGGAGTTGTTCGGTCTCTTCCACAGGATGCCGTATCTCTAATAAGCGACATCCTGGGTTGGGATCTAATTGGAGTCATGGTTAGGCTGGCGCTTAGAGTAGCTCAGGAACTGAGCTGGATTTCCACATGAACCTTAGTTGGTTAATGAAGCATGAGGAGATGGTGATCCTCGAAGGATCTCGTCTGCCACCATAATTCTGGTTTTAAATAAAACGTCTTTAAAATATGTATCGTAAAAAGGGGTACATTTGTCAATAGGTGTAAATTAGTCTATAACGTCTGATACATAAACAATTACAAAACTGTTAAATGGGGAAACATGAATGTTAACATAAAACGGAAAGGTCAGATCAGACTGTCTGTCTGATCTATCATCGCACAGCCCAAACTACTGGATCGATATGGCTGAAATTTTACATAGCTACATGAAGTAGGCATCTGCTAAAAAACGATTTTCATAAATTCTACCCCTGATGGTATGAAAGATTGTATTGTGAAATTTTGTTTTACAGCTATTTTAATATCTATCCTACTATCCTACTTCCTACTAATATTATAAATGCGAAAGTTTGTAAGGATATGTGTGTGTGTGTGTGTGTTTGTGTTTGTTGCTCTTTCACGCAAAAACTACTGAGCCGATTGCAATGAAATTTGGTACGTAGATAGCTGGACAACTGGAATAACATAATGGCAAATTTTTATCCCGACATTCCTACGGGATACCGACTTACGCGGCTGAAACCGCAGGGCGCAGCTAGTTTATTTTAATATACATCACACACATAGTATAAAACAAAGTCGCTTTGTCTGTCCCTATGTATGCTTAAATCTTTAAAACTCCGCAACGGATTTTGGTGGGGGTTTTTTTTTAATAGATGAGTGGTTCAAGACGAATGTTTATATGTATAATAACATCCATTAAACTACTCCGAATTTAACACGTGCGAAGCCGCGGGCAACTGCTAGTAGCTTATAAAATATATTTTATGATATGCTAAGAGAGCCAGTCCCTCCCTGCTCATTATATATTCACTAGGTGGGTAACAATTTAATATATGGCATTTTAAATAATTTCCATATGGTTTCAGACGGTGTTGCTAGCGGTGGAAGCAATAAACTCGAGCGTGGAGGACCAGCTGTGCACTTTCCTCGCCGAGTTGAGGCGGTGCGTCATCGTCACACCCGATCAGATGGATAGAGTGAGTGGTTCATAGTGTTACTAGACTAGCGGTCCGCCCCGGCTTCGCTTATGGTACAAATATAGCCTATAGCGCAACGGTGATTGACATACATTCCAATGGGGGAAAGAATTTTTGAAATCCAGTCTAGCAGTTTTTCAGATTGGTGCCTTCAAACAAATGAAATATTCTTAAATATTAGTATAGACGTATGGATAAAGAAATATTATTAGCTAGCTGATAACCGCGGCCTCGCCAGCGCGATAGTGGGGCGAAAAGTAGCTTGTGCCCATCCGGTGCATTTATTATACAGTAGTGGTCCGCCCCGGATTCGCCCGTGGTACATATGTAGCCTTTGGCCTTCCTCAATAAATGAGCTATCTAACACTGAAAAAATTCTTCAAATCGGACCAGTAGTTTCTGTGATTAGTGCGTTCAAACAAACAAACTCTTCAGCTTTTATAATATTCGTATAAATTCCAAATTTTATATTTCTCTTTGTTTTTAATTCACAATCTAGGGCGCAAATCATCCATCTCCCATGAACGGATGCGCTGCTCGCTTTTAAGGGGTAAGGGAAAAGGAAAGGATCGACGCCTGGAAGGAAGGCATGGACTGGGAAGGGTGAAGACAAGGATATGGGCCGCGCTTATGACATTAACGATAAAAAAAGACGTATGTGTTGAACAATGTATTAATCCGCAGGGCTTCCTGCGCGTGCTCGAGGACATGTCCGACATAGTGCTCGACGTGCCGCTCGCGTACATAATGCTCGACCGGTTCGTCGAGCGTTGCCAGCAGCGGTTCCGGCTTGGCGAGCCGGTGCTCAAGCGGATGCCGACACGGTGAGTGCTCTAACGGTCTACTGGTCTACTGCTCTACCGGTCTGCTGGTCTACGGTTCTACAGATGTACTGCTCTGCCTGGTCTACTGATCTACTGCTCTTCTGGTGTACTGCTTGTCTAGTCTACTGCTTGTGTGGTCTACTGCTCTACTGGTCTACTGGTCGAGCTAACAAGCTGGTGGGTGACCTGTTGGTAAGCGACCGTCATAGTCCATTAACAATTTCAGAGGTAAATACATATGTGTTGCCACCAAAAACCATTGCATACAGATAGGACGGACGGTGGGGGTAGGAGGAAAGGACTGGGACGGGTGAGGAATAGGATAACTACCTATCGGATTTAAATACACTACAACTACATTGGTTCCTTGGGAAACGGGAGATAAATTTTCAAAACGGTTTTTAGCTTTTTCAACCTAATCACGACCATAGCGCCTAGTAATAAGGTCGCAAGTCGTCAAAATGTCGCTTAATACTAACGTTGGCTGTCCGCCTGCATTTATTATTTTATTTACATGCATTTTTTTTTATTCCAGGGGCCGCAAACGCTTCGTATCCGAGGGAGACGGTGGTGCGATCAAAGATCACGCCCTTAAGCTGAGAGAGTAAATTGTTACGCGCGCACGCACAGACAGACGGGTGTATAATATATCTACATATGCATACATATTTTTTTATATATTTTTTGAAAAGGACTTAAATTACATGACACGAATGGCCATAGGTGAAATAAGTTCTATCTCGTCGCATCGTGAATGGGAGTTCTATTCTACACTAGACGCCCGTCCCGGCTCCGCTTGGATATCAAGATTCCTGTTTTGACCCATGGTAGCATTTAATCGGGATAAAAAGTATCCTTTTACCCGAGACAGCTAGCTCATAGCCAATTTCATCAAATACTCTTAAGCGTGACTGATGGACAAATATCAAAACAATCAAACTTTCACGTTTATAATATTAGTGTGATTGAATCGATTTTAAAATTTAATTTAGGAACAAATCTGACTGCTGCTTTTTTTTTTCCTTCACAAAATATATATTATACACCCTTGATACGCGCATATGTGGTAATTGCCTTCATTTATGATTTAAATACAATTGGCCATGATAAATTGTGTTTATTGGAGCTTGTCTTAAGTTAGAGTAAGCGTGCACTTAGTTGCAAGATGAAAAAATATATCCACATATTTACGATTGACAGACAGCCTCATAACTTAATGACTTTTGGATCTCACTAAGTGCATGCTTAGTACTAGCTTATCAAAGTATTGACTGATTGGATATTATTTAGTGGTCATAGTACAAAGAAAAATCTAGTGTTAATGTATTTTTTTATGTGACTCTGTGGTATAATAGCGATACTACAAAAAAAGTAAAAATACTCTCTCTATACACCATGTCAAAAGTCATATTGCAAAAATAAATCGAAGACTAATTTAAATAATATTGCATCCACTTTTGGAAAGCATATGAAATAAAAATCAAACAAACGGTATGTGATTACGATTATAAAACGATTATATAATAATTGCATCAAACTTCGTGTGTTTTGTTTTATATTGTCTATGGTCTGCTGCGCGTTGTCTGTGACGTGTTCGCCGCGTAAATCGACTGTTTAATCTGTGGCTGTTTGAACGGTGTGCCATTTATTTTTTCTAGTACCTACGTAGACGAGTCTGATCGTCAAACAGCCACGGATATAATTTTTTTTTCTCTATGTATTTACTATATTAAATATATATTTAAGTTGTATCGTATATTCACGATATTTTATTGCACGTCTAGGGACGTTAGTTTAGGTGTTTTTAAAAATTCTTTATACATTTACGTTAGGCATTGCGTTGATGTCGTATATGGGAGTGAGTACATGGAGGATTAATTATGTATCGTGCTGGTAATAAATAACGGAACGGTTTATGGACATTTTCCGCTATTTAATCTTTCGTCAATTATAAAATTGATGTGTCATTTTTTTTTCAACTGACTTCAAAAAAAGGTTTTTTTTGGGTATGTTACCTCTCAACTTTTGATTGGGTGAACATATTTGGATGGTTGTTTTATTTGAAAGTTGATGCTTTCCGTGTGGTTCCATTTAATTTTGTCTAGTTATGTAGCTGCGAAGTAGTTTTTTGTTGAAAATAGTTATATTTCGTTTGTTTGCTGAAGAAATAAGTTGAGTATGTAATTCTCATGTGCGACATTAATGAATTCGCTTATGAGTGAGAGCGAGATGGCGATATTTCTCTCTGATAGCAATAATACAATATTTGTACGATCCCTTCTACCATCATGCATTGTTTATGGAAAATTATGTTGTACAAGTGCAGTTAAGTATTTTATTTCTCTGTCCAAAACGAAATATTGCTTTATTATATTCTCAATTAAATGCATTTACGAGTATGCTTTTTTTTTCAATTGAACACTTGGATTTTTTTTTCTTTTTTTCCCATTAAAAATAGAAATGTCACTTTTCAATAGTCACAACGAATGGAGAACTCTTTAAAATTAAAGTTAATAGCGAAAGCTTATGAAACCATAGAGAAGGAGAATAGAAGAATCAATGCACAATTTACAACCCATAGAGTAATGAAGCGGTCTCAAGCATTTATGATTCGCCGAAATTGTTGACAGCGTGTAAATATCTTGAGCAATTAAATGCATCAACAAATAAATGTTGTTTTATTTTTCTTTCCCCACAATGCGTATATATTTAGTAAAACGCCATTTATTGTCGATAGTAGGCTACTTTGTACAACATCCATTGCATACGTGTTTCAATATATATCGTAGTCTATGAAAAATTATAAGTCTTTAAATGTAGCATTTTAAACCTTATCGTGCGTTTCAAAAGGCAAATTTT
>NW_024045136.1:1057432-1075367 GCF_012273895.1 Zerene cesonia | reverse complement strand
TTCTCTGTCCAAAACGAAATATTGCTTTATTATATTCTCAATTAAATGCATTTACGAGAATGTTTTTATTTTCAATTGAACACTTGGATTTTTTTTCTTTTTTTCCCATTAAAAATAGAAATGTCACTTTTCAATAGTCACAACGAATGGAGAACTCTTTAAAATTAAAGTTAATAGCGAAAGCTTATGAAACCATAGAGAAGGAGAATAGAAGAATCAATGCACAATTTACAACCCATAGAGTAATAAAGCGGTCTCAAGCATTTATGATTCGCCGAAATTGTTGACAGCGTGTAAATATCTTGAGCAATTAAATGCATCAACAAATAATTATTGTTGTTTTATTTTTCTTTCCCCACAATGCGTATATATTTAGTAAAACGCCATCTATTGTCGATAGTAGGCTACTTTGTACAACATCCATTGCATACGTGTTTCAATGTATATCGTAGTCTATGAAAAATTATAAGTCTTTAAATGTAGCATTTTAAACCTTATCGTGCGTTTCAAAAAGGCAAAATTTATTTTATTTGAGTGTAGCGAGAGTAGAAGAAGTAACTGAATAGTCCATAGCCATTCAATGAATAAGGACAGGTGAATTATGCGGGAGTTGGGGCGGATCGCGGAGGCCCAAGCCCGAGCCAGTATATGAGTGTATAATCTATGAGCCCGAGCTATATACACCATGTAATTAGCAGCTCGGGACACTAACTAGGGGCTGCCGCGAGCACGTTTTAGCGTTTGTAGAGCTCTTATAATATAAAAGGTATATAAAGCAATTAAGTTGTAAGAATGGTACATACTACTTGTATTGTAAGAGATTGCATAGTGATATCATTATTGAGTTTTCACAACCGTAAAATTGTGTGGATGTTTTCGGTTTTTACTTCGAGTTGAAGGGCGTTGCATGACTGTATGCTTCTCTTTACACTATAGAAGCTTAACTTCAAAATTGAGTCACTTTTCCTTTTTACGTTCACTCTTCGCAGTCAATCCTTTTTTATTTGGTTTCTCCTATGAGCTGGCAACACATTTGCATAGACATTTTCTCTGCTAATGATCATAATTAATCTCTATCAAAATAGGACAAAATACCAGATAAATATTAATACTTAATCTTTGAACAATAATAGCAAAAAGAATTAAAACACCGCATTGAATATAATATTTATTGACACATTATATAAAAAAAAAAAAAAAAAAAAATCATTTATTGAATAAATTATAAATCACACAGAACATGAAACCCAGACTCCTAATATAGCTTTCGCTGTGTTTCAGGAGTCTGTGTCTTCCCGATACAGTACATAATAGTTCAATTTAGACACAATAAAATGTAATTGCTGCTACATACATATGAAATTTAAATTCTACAATTTAATATAAATTTATAATGTTTAACAATTAACAATTTTAATAATTTACATTTTGTCAATAAGTAATTCATATATTCAAGAAATTAAACTACTTAAAATCTGAGTTTTGAAGTAGTGTAGATTGTATGTTTAGTGGTAAGTGTGAATTAATGATGATATTAAAGTATAAAAAGAAACACAATGTATCATAATTATTAATAAATTCATTTAATTAAAAATAAACGTTTAACGTTAATGTCGTTTGTCCTCATAGCATACAAGAAAAAAAAAATAAAATTATTGTTAAATCATGCATTTAAAGTGAGTACTTTTATATTCAAAGAGAAATTGAGAGTTCGTTAATTAATAAAAAATTATTTATTTCCTGGATAAATGTATTAGTAAGTTCTCTACTTCTGAATAATCAAGTAATATAAGCCATTCTATTTCATATTTATACATATTTTCAGAGAAATATATTTCAACACCCACGTTATATAATCCCGAAAGTTACATTTTTGTATAGATGAATGCAGCTTACATCTGAAAAAAAAAAACTTTTGAAAAATTTAATAAAAAGGACAAATATAATTCAATTATTCACCATAACGGAACAACAAATGACCTCTCGGCCACCTGTAATTCCGCCTCACTGATACTATTTTGCTTTTATGTGCCTTAAAGATACCCCAATCATCTACTTAGGTGATTATAAACCATCTCAACTAATAAAAAACATTATTTCTTAAAAATTTATAATCTTTAAAGGATAGAGTAATTATTGCTAAATAAATACTTTTTCAATATCTAATCAAAAGGATAATCATGACATATTTATGTTTAAAATTTTTATTGTCTCTGCTCTAAATGAACATAAATAATAAACAGTACCACACTTTCTCTAAAAAAAAAAGGAAGATTGATTTTTTTTTTGTAATACACATTATTTAACTAACTATACGACGCGGTAACACCCACAGAGAAAAACAACTTTCATCCCTATTTCAAACGTTTAGGGGGATGATTTTTAAAAAAAATCGTGTTTGCCCCATCTACTTCAAATATACTCATTACGTAATATAATTATAGACTTAGTAACCACGCACGACGCTGTCTCCTACTTTGTGTATTGTTTCTTAATCCCCATTACTAAATATATTCACCAATTGTTTCTCCGTGCTCTTTCACCATATACGTTTTCAGTTCGGGGCATATTTCGCTCTTTTATTAATTGGTAAACAACCAACGCTGCAGCCACTAGCGCTGACAATCCTAATGCAACTCCTGCGAGGTTTGTCATTCTGAAATCTGAATCACAAATTTACATTTAACTCTTCAATGTACACAACTCGTATAGCTAATGGAATTACATTACAAGAATTAAAATACAAGCTTTAACCACAATAACTGAAGTAAAAGGTATTCCAAATAACAGTATAATTTTAAACAAACCTTTTATTAAAGTCTTTGTACTCAACTACCATAAGATACCTATGCAGAATGATATATACTTTAAATGAGAACAAGATGGATTCTAATAATTGAGAACTGCGTAATTCCCCTTATATAAATATAGAATTACTCATAACAATGTTACTATATGATAAAATATTGCCCTTATTCAAGCATTGTACCTACTTTTGATTCTCAGGCTAGGCTGATAGGTTATATATAAAATGGACCTGTGTCAGTCACATGTGTGTAAAGTTACGTACCTATGCAATTATTTGCCCATATACACGTAACTAACAGCATTGTGTTGTTATAATAATTAAAAACTTCGAGTATTTCATCAATATCGATAAAAATTATAAAAAACCTGATTATACAAAATAACCATCGTTTCGATTTAACAAGCAAATCCACCAAAAAGTATTTATTTTTTATTTCCTTTGTAATCTATTAAATAAATTAAACATATTAGAAAAATAAATCATTTTATGGAAGTCCCCAAGCATAGATTATACACAACTACCAACTTCATCGTCACAACGACGTCTCAAAAATCAGATTACGTCAATGTCATAATTAATTCGTGTCAAAACACTGCCTTTGCCTATCATCTGGCTCTGTATTTATTTTGAACGCAATATCCGAGTACCTTCTTTGTCATCGACAAAAATGAGTGTTCGCGAAGAGGATGGCCCGAAAAACAGTAGCTCAAGTCGAGGATTAGGCTTAGCAGCTGCTGCAATTGGTGTTGGTGTGGGTGTTGGCGCAGCCTTGTACTACTTCTTTGGCCAGCGGCCTGAAAATCCTGATTCCGCAGGATCCACCAGTCAGTGGGAGACTGAACAACGAGACGCATTGTGAGTGGTTTTTTTTTTTAATATTTTTCATGGCGGTAGAGTTATCAATTTAAATTTAGAAACGTACTTCACGTGTGCTAGTTAATATCGATTAAGGACTACTACTAGTTATGAAATATTAATTAAGCACTTCATTAACGGAAGTAATAAATCGTATGAATTGTAAAATCTATGTTATATTTTTTGGTTAAATATTTTAGGTGTGTTACTAAGGGAGACTTTAGCAACCTACCCTCTTGGCATTAATTTGAATTTTATTAATTATTAATACATCCACATTTTTTCTTAGTTGTAATCGTAGTCCTATCTCGAAACTAATATACATACAAGTTTGTATATATTTTTAATATATACCGTTGATTAGTTAGTTATGAATGCATATTTAATGTGTTTTGAGTGTGATATTTGATTTAAATTTATATATAGGATCTTCTTAAAATGTATGCACATGAAAACTTTCTGAATTTGTTGCACTTTTAAGTTGAAATTATTGATCAACCACCAACATGGAGTCAGATTCTCATTTTCATTCTGATTCTGATTCTGAATCTCGTGTTTTCTAACACATGTATGTACATAATGACAAAGGAAATTCCTATGGAACTGAGTTATTTCTCTGCAGTAAAAACATGTGTCAATCTTAGTTCTCCTATTTCCAGACACAATAATCATACCATATAATAACTTCTTTGCAATGTGAAAAAAAGATAAAGATGATTTCACTTATAATATTAGTTGTCTATGTTACAATTAATCTGTCACTAGTCTGGCAGCTTATAGAAAACCACAAGAATATGAGTTTAAAGCACAAAATACCAGAGTTAGTGTAATCACGGTAATCTGTGATTACTGTTTTTACTATTGTGATATGACACAGGCCACATACAGATATGAATGATTCCTTCCTTTAACAAAACTCTAATTTCAGCAGATTTGGTTTTTTTGTGCCATACAAGCTGTGCCCCGCAGTTTCACCCGCGTAAGTCCGTATCCCATAGGAATATCGGGATAAAAAGTTGCCTATATGTTATTCCAGTTGTCCAGCTGTCTACCTACCAAATTTCATTGCAATCGGTTTTGTTGGTTTTGCGTGAAAGAGCAACAAACACACACACATCCTTACAAACTTTCGCATTTATAATATTAGTAGGACCAGGCAACTGTGCTGGTGGTTCGCTTGATGGTAAGCTATCACTCTCCCATCAACATTTTCAGCGGCAGTTCCTCTGCAAAAGCACTACCCGCTTAGGGATAAGGGTATAGAATTATAAAAATAAGGGAATTCTAAGGGATAAGGGAAGGATTGATGGCTGGAGAGAAGGAATGGACTGGGAAGGGTGAGGAAAAGGAAACAGGTCTCCATATTTGTATGAAAGAGATTCAAACATCCATCAATACAATACAGCACTATTTGACATACACTTCAACCATCCCATTGTACAGCAGTTAACACACGAGTGCAGAACCAAGGGGTCCTGTGGGCGATTCCGGATGGGGGCTCACAAATGGAATCCCCAGTAAGAAAAAAACCAATAAAATACAAAAAAATAAATATAGTAATCACACTAATATTATAAATGTGAAAGTTTGTCTGTTTGGATGTTTGTCCGTCAATTGTGCTGAAACTACTGAACGGATTTTGATGAAATTGTGTATACAGACAGGATATGTGGTGACTTGGGTGATAGGATACTTTTTATCCGGCAACATGCTCCCTTGGGATAACTAAATAATTTGTAAATGTCCTTATTCCACACCGGCAAAGCTGGACGCAGGCTAGTATTAAATCAGTAATATGAATAATACTAGTAGTAATAAAGTAATATTATGCTAGTATAAAATAAGTAGTGTTTGAATATACTTTCTCAATCATAATGTTAGTAGTAAGTAGGATTTTATAAAGAGCTTCATTTACCTAAACTTTACCTTTGCTTCAAGAATACTCGAATGAAGGGCATAAAAGGAAAGGAGGAAATGTAATTTGATATTAATGGAGGTAATGAAATAAATTTCATAACAATGTTTTTAACAAAAATACCTTAACGTCCGTAAATATGTCGGAACTAGACCAATTTTATATGTATTTGTATAGCTTTCAAATTAAAAAAAGGATCATCGAAATCGGTTGACTCAGTCGAATGTTCTGAGGTAACAAAACCAATATTTTTTTTTTTAAGTTGGTTGAAAAGAAATACATTTATCGAGGTAGGTTCACATAAGACTAGCTTAGGTATACCCGTTGCTTTACACGTAAAATTTGTAGAAGTTTATTAGATGTTATTATTAATAAATACGCAGGAAGTGTTTGACACAGACTAACTTTATTTAATCTCCACAGATAACATATTACATGTAGTACAAGGAAATACCGAGTGGCGCTAGTATCTATGCTATTAATTTCAATGCATACAATAGTAATTATAACAATTATGCACATAAACCTTCCTCTTATCTAGTACAAAAAAACCCCATCAAAATCCGTAGCGTATAAAGATCTTAGCATACATACATAGGATCAGACGCGGGAAGCGACTTAGGTTTATACTAAGGTTCACAATCATAGTGTAAACGAATCTGTTCGTACGTTATACTAGTCATACTGAACTACACTACACTCAAAATGAATCTTTGTCCCATATAAAAGGTCGGTTACCATCAGGTGAAACAACTGCTCAGTTGCTTTGTATACAAAAAATTTATGAATAATTGAGAAGTGTAACATATCTTTTCTTTCTTTATTACATGTATAGTCTATGGCATTTAAGGATCGCCTACATATCATACAGTGAAAGTGTTTTTGAAATCGGACCAGTAGTTCCTGATATGAGAACGTTCAAACAAACTTTTCAGATATGTAATATTTTAAGTATATTATACTCTTTATATAGATAAATATATAAGAGTGAAGTACCGTGTCCCCTAGTGGGGTATGGGGCAGATGACGTACATCTGTCTCACTCGATCGAGTTTCTCTACGGACAAGTAGGTGGCCTTCTGTGCTCCTGCCAGACCGAGACAATTTTTTTTTGTGCGTAGCCACCGGGAATTGAACTCAGGACTCCTCGGTTCCACTCACACGCATCATCCACTGAATCAAGGAGGTCGATAAATATATAAAATAGCCCATATTACTTTGACATGACTTTAATGGAGCCGTCAACCACAGGAGTAAAGCATTTTCGCCAAACGGTTCTAGCGCCTCATTATTTAGAAAAAAAAAAAAAAAAAAACCAGTTTATTCACGCGTTCAGTTACGCATCGCGGCGCCCATTTCGTATTCTTTAATTGTACATAATATTGCTTATTATTATTTCATTATGCTACACATATTAAAAATTCCGTGACCGTTCTTTGTAAAACTTGTATTTTTTTTTAATTGCTTCTCGTATGTCATGCACGTTGTAATATAAATCTTCTAATATATAAAATTGTCGTGTCACAGTTTTCGTTGCCATACTCCTCCGAAACGGCTTGACCGATTCCTCTGAAATTTGGTAAGCATATTGGGTAGGTCTGAGAATCGGCCAACATCTATTTTTTATCCCGATATTCCTACGGGATACGGACTTACGCGGGTGAAACCGCGGGGCGCAGCTAGTCTAATATATAAAATTCTCGTGTCACAGTTTTCGTTGCCATACTCCTCCGAAACGGCATGACCGATTTTGATGAAATTTTTTGTGCTTATCCGGTATCTATGAGAATCGGCCAACATCTATTTTTCATACCCCTAAATGATAAGAGTAAGGCAGAACAGCGTTTGCCGGGTGCAGCTAGAAATGTCTAGATTTTTTATTACTTTTTCAATTCACGAGTTTGTTTTTACTTTTGAATGACGCTTGGATTGTTGTGTTATTGTTCTTTGTTTGCCATTTAACCAAAGGGTAAAGGGGATCCTGTTACTTCATCTATGCTGTCTTTCTGTCTGTCTGTCCGTCCGTCTGTCACCGCAACTGTACTGTACTGTATTTCATCATAGATAATTATATGTATTTCTGTTGTCGCTATAGTAAATCTATAGTAATTAATCCTACTATCCTATCCTACTCCCTATTATAATAATTAATTTAATATTATAAATGCGAAAATTTGTTAGGATTTGTGTGTGTTTGTTACTCTTTCACACAAAAACTACGGAACCGATTGCAATGAAATTTGGTACGCAAACAGCTGGACAACTGGAATAACATATAGGCAACTTTTTATCCCGATATTCCAACGGGATACGGACTTACGCGGGTGAAACCGCGGGGCGCAGCTAGTAAATTATAAGAGTCTGCTCATTATGTTATGTCAATCTTTTCCTACCTATGTGTTGATGGTAATGAAGGCCAATAAGAGTTGGTAAGGGTGGTGTAGTCCAACCATTGAAAATAAAAACAAATATAGATTTGTCTATATTGTTTTTATATTTCCTGGTTCTCCATTTCCGCTCTCAATTTATCGAATTTTAGATTAATGCAATTTGCGTATATTTTGTTATTTTATAAACTAATTTAAATATGGTATATGGACCACTGAATACCAACGTAATAATCCGGTAAAAGTGTTTGTTAAATAATGTTTTCTATGTATTCATGTATTGATCAGGTGCAGAATTTGTGCGGAATTCGTTATATAATGTTATGTTCAATCATATCAATATAGCTCAGCTTATAGATGGACCTGGATACCTAAATTTCTACTCGTGTAGCAATCCGCCACCTAAGTAGGCGCAAAGCTCTCACTTGTCTATGAACTTCCATACATAGTGTATGTTACTAATAGTTACATGTATTCTTTCTGTTTAATTACTTAAAAACTATTATCACCATCATCATCATCATCCCATACATGTTCCCATTGCTGGGACACAGGGTTCAGGCCATAATCCACCACGCTGGCCAAATGCGGGTTGGCAGATGTCACATGTCGTCAAATTTTTTATTCTTGGACATGCCGATTTCCTCACGATATTTTCCTTCACCGCTTGAGCAATCATTTCAACCAAAATAATGTTTCACGCTACGAACGTTATTTATGCAAGGGCGTAGTCAGTATTTTGTATCGGGTTACCGTTGTGTTTATAATAAAAATAAGAATAATAATGTTTTTGTTTTACTCGTAAAAGAGTAAGGGGGGGGGGGGGTCGTAATATATATATAACCCCTGGCTACGCTCATGTATTGATGACTTCATTTATGCTTTAAATCTTGCACTGCTTAATGCCATTATTTTCATGCATGGCTTTTTCAACACGATGCACAGCGACATGGATTCATCGGGCGCACGCAACAGTTACGATAGCGACGACTGCATCACGATATCGGAACACACGACGACCGACACGAGCATGATATCAACCGCCTCTGACGCGTCTAGTAACATCGACATGTCTGACAGTGACGGGACAATTGACAGCGACTGTCACGACACCACCGAGTCGACGAGTGACTCGTACGCGTCTGACAGCGAGTCGAGCTCGACTACAGAATCATATCACAGCTCGTCCGGCTCATACACCGAGGTCGATGAAACCGGCTATCAGACGTTGCCCAATAATGCCGCGATTGATTCTGACAGTAGCGACTGGGAGGAGATGACGTCAGACGATCTGCCCCGTAGGGTTTCGTACGTGCGCCCTAAGCTATTTTTGGGGCTCACAGATGTAATCAGACTTAAACGTAGATCGGGACGATCGTAAGTCTCCTTTTTATTTCTATTATTTTTGTTGCCGAGAGGCCGACTATAGCTTGACTCTTGTCAAGCTATAGTCGGTATTATGTGAAATGAGAGTGAATACAAAAAAATACAGGTATATAAAATTTAAATGCCTCATTCCAACGGTCGCATTTATCAAATTGTAACGTATATAAGTGAAACTAGACATGATGCTATCTCACCCTGTCTCAGTCGCGTCCCACTGCTGGTGTCCCACTATGACTTGTCACACCCGCGTCCCACTGCATGTATTGCGATGAAGCTATCATTCGACAAATACGCAATGCGATACGGTGCACTAGTAAGTTGCATCGCGTTGCGTGGAGGGGACACCGTTAAAGCTACAGGAAAACTCGAAAAATGTTAATTAAAATCATAGAAAAATGATCATTAGAAGCCCATGTCGATCGTTCAAAGTCTAGTGTTTAATGATTCCATTTATATTCATGCAATTTATATATATTTAAACATGGTCAAGTCTAAATCCCAATGTAATATTTCAGAGCTCAAGAATCCATTAGAAAATCTCGAAGAAATGAGGCGTTGTAAGATTTATTTTTATATTGTGTTTTATGAGTCTGCGATACTAATGTCATATATATCTTCTAATAGATAACTCTGAAGTCTAAACATTACAGTTCTGCTTTGTATACTTTGAAGCGAGTCCATCGTCGAGTGGACATACAAAAAATAATGATTATAATAGTTTGTAGGAATTCCTTGTTATCTATTAGATTGACGTTTTTTGTACTAATATGTTTATTTGTGTTTTTTGAAATTTACTGACTAGGGTATTAAATAATTTAGCCGGAGCCAGCCATAACAGAAAGGGAGAAATGAGAAGATCGCGGTACCCTACACGTCTACTTGCGCATACACAGCTTTGCGCGGGTAAACAGTAGTCAGCATTTGATCACCCATTGGGTGGCTTCCGTTTCCATCGTCAATTCTTTTCAATGAAAAGTGGAGGAAGCTAGCAGAGCCCCACGTGTTTGTGGACTTTGGCGATCGCTCTAACGTGAAAATAATTATTAGAGAGAAACATTAGGGTACCACGATTTTGTCACACTTTCTAAGGTTGTCGTTTATAGATAGAATGTCTTACCTGATGTATCTATGGAGGTGATAGGAACGTATGTTGTGGCAAACGTAATGTGACCATTTTGTATTGTCCTAAATGTAACTGAGTTCGAACTAACAAGCATGTGTATTTCTTTATGTTTTGGTGGATGTATCGTGTGTGCAATTTATATTAAACGGTGCAGAAAACTGAGAGAATTAAGACTGAATTGAGGATTTATGTTTATGGTTAATTGGTGTAGAAATTTGACAAAATTTACGGAATACAGGCAGACTTTCATGGACAAGTGCAAAAAGGCTCTGAGGGGTTTCCGTGACGTGTTAAAGTAGTACTAATTCCAGTATGGAAAAATAGACAGTTGCATAATTTCCCCATTAGAATTAGTCCTGCTTTAATACGCAACGTTGTTATTCCCGGTCACATTGATTCAGAGAAAACTAGTCCATTTGGGAAATTAATTAAAAAAGGAAAGTTCAAAAATTATTCTAAGGCGGTTTTATGTTAAAAATAATTTTATTACAATATAAGTTTATTTCTTCCATTTCAAATAATCTCTTCAACCCTGTCTCCTGTTAATAGACGCTGAAAATTCTGTCAGTGAATTTTTCAAAACTCAATTTATCTCTTTAAAAATCGGTTCGACCGTTGTACCTTGAAGGAACCGAACAAAGATAAAGTATACATTTAGGTATTTATAATTATTGGTAGGGGGTATTTGTTTATGCATTTGGTCTCAGCATTTAATAATTTTGTCAACAATTGATAACATAACTGTTTGACCTAAACTCGGACTAGTTTTATTCTGATATGTTGTTATTTGCATGTATTATTGTAATAGATTTAATAACTAACTTGACTGCCTCTCTTAGATCCGGGTCGGGTGGAACTAAAAATGTCAATATGCTTTATGAAATATTGAATATAAATTTGGATAAATGAAAATGGAGTTAGTAGAATTATTAAACTAATAGAACAGAGGTTCTATTATATAACAGAAGTTAGTGAAGTCCCGTGTCCTCTAGTGGGGTATGGGGCGGATGGTATTCATCTGTTTCACTGATCGATTTTCTTTATGGACAAGTAGGTCAGCCTCTTCTGTTCTGTTAGACCGAGACATTTTTTTTGTGCGTCTCCACCGGGATTCGAACCCACGACTCCACGGTTCCACGCTACCACTGTACTAAGGAGGCGGTCGTGAGTGTCGTCGGAGTGAAGTAATATACTGACGGGACAAAGCTATTTACTGTTTAGCCCCAAATCTATTAACTTAAATTGCTAAAATTTTGTCTCGGTCATTGGTTAGTGTTAGTTTAATTTTTATCTTTATAGCAAGAAAAAATTTTTTGATCACGAGGCGGGATTCGAACCCGCTTCTTTGTGCCATACCGTAGCAACGCCTAGACTCTCGCCGGAGGCCCGTTTCCTTTTTATCACCCGTCCCAGTCCATTCCTTCTTTCCAGTCGTTAATCCATTCCTTTTCCCTTACCTCAAAAAAGCGGGCAGCGCATTCGCAGAGGATCTACCTTTGCGAATGTTCATGGGCGGTGGTAATCGCTTACCATCAGGCGAACCACCAGCTCAGTTGCCCGCTATGACATAAAAAAAAAAAAAACTCGTTCACCCGGTCGGTGATGATGATGTTCGTTGTGATGGTTCTTAATCATCTCAATAGATGGCGTGGGGTATCCCTTAGGCACATAAAACTGAAAGAGTAGAAGAAATTAGTTATATGGACTTGCTGTAGCTAATTTTTATGCAAATATTTCTGACGATTTCCCTTACATAAAGCCGAAATTGATTGATGATGAAGATGATGTAACTTTCCAGCCGCGAACGGTCGTGGACCCTCGAGGAGTGCACCATCTGCTACGAGGTGATCCTGAAGAACCAGGAGGTGATGTCACTGCCGTGTACGCATAACTTTCACTCGGCGTGCATTCTGCCCTGGCTTCAGCAGCAGCAGACTTGCCCCAACTGCCGCACGAGCGTCAAGTGATCTCTTAGGTACGTATATGGTTATCGATATCCTGCTAATATTATAAAATGCGAAAATTTTCTGAGGTTGGATGGATGTATGTGTATGTTTGTTAATCTCTCACGCAAAAACTGTTGCATTGATTGCAATGAAATTTTGGTTCCCGCGTCTGCTCCTATGTATGTGTGCGTATGTGTGTGTTAGATCTTTAAAACTCCACAACGGATTTTGATGGGGGTTTTTTAATAGATACAGAGTGATTCAATAAGAAGGTTTATACGTATAGTAACATCTGTAATTAAACTATTCCGAATTTAACGCATGTGAAGCCGCGGGCAAAAGCTAATACTTTCATTAGAAGAAAGAAGAAGAGGAAGAATTTTCGTTCGTCAATCTACTTTTGGCACCAGGGTGGGTCACATGCTTCTGGTCAAGTACCCAGAAGTTATAATTTAATTTCGATGTAAAAATGTATAAGTACAAAGATGTAACATTATCTACGTTGATATTGTTAACTTTGAAATCTTATATATAAAATTCTCGTGTCACAATGTTAGTCTCTATACTCCTCCGAAACGGCTTGACCACTTCCTCTGAAATTTGGTAAGCATATTGGGTAGGTCTGAGAATCGGCTAACATCTATTTTTCACACCCCTAAATGATAAGAGTAAAGCAGAACAGCGTTTGCCGGGTGCAGCTAGTATTTATTATAATTTAAAAATCATTCCGCTGCTGTCGCTAAACGAACACCATTGTTTCGTGTAGGAGTAAAAAAAAAAAATTCAACCCATTTATTCACGACTGGGTCCATCCATGCCATCTCCTGGGTCCGGAACGACTTGACTTGCCGTCACCAGGTTGTATCTCATGAATCGATATACTTAGTTGGACGGTTGAAATTTTCACATATTACGCATAACTGTTGCCGCTATAGCAGTACTTAGAACCGTTTGCTTTTTCCAATTTTTTGTACATAAAGAAATGAATATGGTCTTGCAACCTAAGTCTTGCAACTTCAAAAGAAGTCAATTCATATCCTAATGATATTATATGAATCTTTCTCTTTTCAGATTTTTACCTTAGAACTCAGCGGGATCTGAATTCGAAATATGGCGGGAATTACAGTTTATTTTTATGTCATTGTACCCTTATGCTCTAAAATGACACATTGGATTTTTTTTTTATTTTAACCTAACATAATGTATATCAGCATAATAGACAAATATGTATCATAAATCATAATGCATAATGGATCAAAAAAGGATTTTTATTAAAAAGCGTTTGTCGTTATATTTACTAACTGCAAGTCCCGGCCCCGCCCAGGTTGTAAAAAAAAAAATAATAAAGCCAATGACATTCACTGAAAACATGACTCTCTATTGATAAAGGAAATTTTTGAATGGGTTCAGGAGATTCAGAGATACAGCGGCACAAATTCACAAACTTTACCCGTTTATAATATTATATTAGTATAGATATGGCCTTCATTCGACTTTAAATGACCCGATTAGAATTCAAGATAGTTCCCGAATTAGTCATATTTTATTATTACATATTAAGAATTTGCAATAATCGTTTTACATATTGAAAATATTGTTTAAAAATTAAATCTAGATATTCGTCAAAAGGAAAACTCAGTCTGTAGTTATGTTTTTCTGTTTAGATATTTTGTTATGTATTTAATTCGCTTAAATAACACATTTTTTTCCAAATATTACATTATAAAAGTTATTTTAATTTTTTTTTGTAATCTGTGATCAGCTGTCATATGATTTGGGCGCGAAAAATATCTGTAGAGTCATAGTATTTTCTTGTGTTTGGTTTCACGCGAGTATTATACATTTAGAAATTAAAAACTTTTCAACGGATTTTAAACGCGATTTATTCATTATATTATTAACCCGACGTTTCGAACACTTTACGGGGAGTCTCCCCGTGACCACGCTCGCTGTAAAGTGTTCGAAACGTCGGGTTAATAATATAATGAATAAATCGCGTTTAAAATCCGTTGAAAAGTTTTTAATTTCTATCTGTAGAGTCAGTTATGTAATTTTTATAAAAATGTCATAATAATAAAAAAAATTTTGTAACTAGATATATGACGCACTTTTATAAGACTTTAGTACTAATAAATAGGTAGCTGCAAATATTAAAATCCTTTACATTTAGGTGCGATCAAAATTTTTGCTATTTGAATTATGAATTTATCTTTGCTTATATTCTTGGTTTGTTAGATATGACTTGTTTCTTTACATTTAATTTATAGATTTCCTTATGTTCTCTTTTTCATTAAAGTATATAGTATTATATATACTTTAATTAATAAAACTTATTTCTTTCTTACTGATGATTTCAAAGTTCGACTTCGTCTTTTCTTAAATTTATTGGCAAAGAGTTTTTTCTGCTTGCTAGATGTGACTTAAATTAAAGTTTGGAAAATATCAAAAATGCTGTGATCGTAGCATTAATATAGTTGTTTTGTTACTTAGATATAAATTAGTCGAATTGGACTGTAAATAATGTGTACTAGCTATTGAATAAATGGTAAATAGATTTTGAAAGAAGTGTTTTATTTTACCTACTTACCTTCGCAGAGGCTATTCCTTTGCGAATGTTCATGGGCGGTGGTCATCGTTTACCATCCGGCGAACCACCAGCTCAGATGCCCGGTATGACATAAAAAAAAGTTAATTTTTGTTGCTGATTTGATTTATCTATTTGTATTTAATTTGTTAATTTAGGAACGGTCCTCCAACGCGATGTATTTTTTTTTTTAATTATTAGTACATTCTCTTACGTACTTTAAGATTGTTTCTTTTATTATTTTTTACTTTAGGGAAATTAAGTTCTTGTGGGGGGGGGGGGGGGTTATATTTTTTTTATTTACAGAGGTGGTTTATGAAAGACTTGTGGATTCTGATTGTTTGTTTATAAAAAACATTTCAATATTTATTATTTGTTTTTACCGTGTTTAGTTTTCACCAGCGTTTCATTATTGCCTTATTTTTGCTTACCCACCAGTTGGACATTTATTTTCCTGTATTGTTAGGGTTGCCTGGTAATGGACAGGTATCTAATTCAATAAAAAAACAATAAAACAATAAACAGAATCAGACTTTATTAATCAAAAAAACTAAATCGCACCAATAATCTCTTAAATATATGAATGAACACAAACAAATTAAAACTTCCATATAACATTGAATAGACATTGGGACATAGATTCATTCACCTTACTTCCGTTCTTTCCTTAATTCTAACACCCACAGAATAGAAGTAAGATTATCATAAGATCCCTTTGACAGTGTTGCCTTCAGAAACAAACAAAAGAAAGTGTACGCCTTTTCTCTTCATCACACCTAAACCGTTAAACCGATTCGGATAAAATTTGTCATAGACTACTTCGAGACTCTCCCGAGAACGGGTACTAGGTTTAAAACAAAAAAAAAACGAATTATCAATTTTTCCATTCACCACGCAAGCGAAGCCGCGAGCGATAAGGTAGTATCATTATTAATATTAAACCCGTCACACACTATATAGCTATAATATATATTTCTCTGACGTCACATCTTACACCGTCATGTATATTAAAGCACAGCATAATAATATATATCATGGGTACGTGTGTGGCGGGCTTTAACACTTTTTTCTTCTTTTCTACAATACACAACCACAGATAACATAAAATTTTCTTTTTTTAATTCTAATTTTGTGTAGTCGAACAAAACTTTCTTTATTTCTTTTTTTATAACAATACACAACCACAGATAACATAACACTATAACAATATGTACTAGGTTGCTTTATTAGTATCTAATAGTCAATACAATATGTCGACGCTGTGCTCCACGCGCACGTGGCGAGTCCACGCGTCGATATTCTGAAAGAGCTGTAATAATAATTTGCTTCATCATTAAATGGTATAAAACAGAGACGCTTAGATCTTTAGTGTTACGCAACAGATTACGATGGGGTTTCTTTTAATAGATAGAATTCATAAAGATCAAGATCTCAAAAAAAAGTCTCACTCGAAATTTGACGCGTGTGAAGCCGCGGGCAAAGTATATGTATGAAAGTTATTATAATAGGATAAACTCATGAAATTATTGTATTCTCACCGATCCTTAATGAATATACAAAATTTGAATTAAATCTGTCCGTTTAAAGTGCCGAAATCGAGTCTAAAGGGACTCGATTACATACAAATATACACGTGAACACCTATCTACAACAATGGTATTGTAAGCTGGGTGGTTTCTCATTGCATTATTGTAATATTATTATAAAAACAGCTTAGGAAGGTTTCAATGAGCAAATAAAACTTATAAAAACTATCCACAGCAACGTATTTTTATGTATGTATGTGTGTTTGTGTGTGTTAAAATAAATTGATCTTTCTTTCTTTCTTTTTCTTTCTTTCAATGGTTTCACGAATTGTGCCAGCTCGCACCGGGGAAGTACCACACCGCCACAGAAGACCGGCGTGAAATGGCATACTGCTGTGTTTCGTACGGTGAGTGGGGGAGCCGAAGGACCGTATCCTTTTCCTCACCCTTCCCAGTCCATTCCTTTATTCCTCTCGGCAATCCTTTCTTAACCTTCTTTTCTATTTCACGCCGGTCTCCTGTGGCAGTGTGGTACTTCCCCGGTGCGAGCTTGCCCAATTCGCGAAACCACTGTAGTTGTGGATAGTTTTTAAGATAAGCTTTATGTAGTGTAAGATAAGCTTGTGTAGTTGTTGTTGATAGGTGTATGTGTGTGTGTCTAGTAATTAACACTCACCTCGTGGCAGTACTCGCACGGGTACAACCGCAGGCCGTGCGCCGCCACGTGCCGCCGCAGCCGCTCCGCCGACGGCATGCTCGCGCCGCACGTGTCGCACACCAGCGACTCGCTCTCGTTCCCGTCCTCCCCCCCAACTCCCGCGACCTCCCCGGCGGCGGGGAGCGGCGAGCGGGCCTTCGCGCGCTTCGGCTCGCGCGGCTCGTAGTATGGACACGCTGATTTGGGGGGAGTGGGGTGGAGAAGATGAGAGGAGGGAGGGGGAGAAGGATATATGCGTGTAAGATGCAACTACCGGTTCGACCAATCCTACTCCTACTATATAATATTATAAATGCGAAAGTTTGTAAGGATGTGTGTGTGTTTGTTGCTCTTTCACGCAAAAACTACTCAACCGATTGCGATGAAATTTAATTTTATTTGTACGCAGACAGCTGGACAACTGGAATAACACATAGGCAACTTTTTATATGGGATACGGACTTACGCGGGTGAACGGTACGCGGGGCTTAGCTAGTTTAGTATAAAACATCGCTTTGGCTTGAAACGGGGCGGATTCGTACGGATTGTAGCTTGGTGTTGTGTGTAAGTTATTTATTCAACGTTCGGCCCAACTACCCTCGCTCTGTTAATAGTTTTTATGACTGGCTGCGTCATGCAGCGATTTGTCATCAAATAGCTACATCGATTTCGGCAGTTGTGTATAATCGAAGTATAGAATTGCAGTA
>NW_024045136.1:1057078-1057291 GCF_012273895.1 Zerene cesonia | reverse complement strand
TAATGAAGCTTTTAATTATTTCTGACTTATATCTAATTGCAATTTTATGATGGTTGTTAGTATGATTAATATTAATAAATCCCTTTTCTATAATATTTTGTTAGTTTATGTTTAAAGCACGTAATTAAATATACTAAGGACCTCTAAAGCCAAGCTAAAAGCCTCCTCCGATTTTTTCCACTATTTTTGGCTAATCTGATCCAAAGAGCAACT
>NW_024045136.1:1056404-1057031 GCF_012273895.1 Zerene cesonia | reverse complement strand
GACAAAATATATCAAGCAAACCAGCGGTCCGCCCCGGTTTCGCCCGTGGTACTTATATAATATAGCGTATCTATCTCCTATCGTATCCTTTCTCAATAAATGTGCTATCAAACACTGAAAGAATTTCTCAAATCGAACCGGACTAGTTCCTGCGATTAGCGCGTCCAACCAAACAAACAAACCGTTCAGCTTTAGAATATCAGTATAGATGCGAAATCATCACGGCCATGGGGATTTCCTTCGACTGCGCGGGCCAAGACGCGACCCAGACACATGATTGGCCTAGCCTTTTAATAAAACGGCTAGTAAGCGACATAAGGACTATTAGCTTGTTGTATACACACACCCACACCTACATATAATAATTATAATAATACACTTTATTTAGCACCAATTTAAACAATAATATATAAAAAGGTAAACAAATGAAGATAAAAAACATAACATGGAGCCAAAAATGGCGGCCTTATCGCTACTAAGCGATTTCTACCAGACAACCTATGGGTAGGATTTTTAAATATACAAAAGGATAGACATTGGTGGAGCAGCTATTATAATTTATTAATATTAATATTTAAAACATATATTTAATCATTTTATAAATACATACATAATTACCAATACACA
>NW_024045136.1:1050702-1055404 GCF_012273895.1 Zerene cesonia | reverse complement strand
ACACACACAAATACTCACTGCCATGTCCGACGTGCGTCTTATAGAAGGTCACCAACACTTTGTCCAACGTTTCCGTGACGATCATATGGGCCGGGCACGCTTTGCCAGTTTTGTATATCTGCCGCTCGGGCGCCGGACGCTTGCCCTTGCCCTGTTTTGATGGTGTTTCAAACATTCAATAGGTTTTATTTAGATCAATAATTTAATTTCTATAGCTTTAGAGACAATAGCTAAAATTTAACAGAGTCCTCGCCTGAAGATAAATTTTTCATTCTTATAATTTTTCAAAGTTTACACCAAATTAACTTATCCTTCTGATTTGTTAATCGACTTAAGAAACAGGTTTATTTAGTATATTTGTTACCTCAGATCTTTTCACTGGGTGGACTGAAATTTGATGATTAAAAGAATCAATTATTAATTTTAAAGCCTTTCGTTTAACCTTCAGTGTATTTTCTTCTCATTAAAATTGGGTCTAGTTTTGTAGGCGGTTTTTTTTAAATAAAAATATGAAAACACATTTATTAAACATCTGTATTACTAATCTTTTCTTTCTGCACTAAAGAAAAATTTCTTTAAACAACACACAACAATATAATCCCTACTAATATGCTATAGGTACATGCGAAAGCAACTCTGTCTGTCTGTCTGTCTGTCTGTTACGCTTTCACGCCAAAACCACTGAACCGATTTTGATGAAATTTGGTATGAAATAAAATGAAACGAAATAAAGGGGAACCGCGAGGCTCTGCTAATATGCAACCTAGACCAACCTGATACACATAGATCCCTGACTGGCTGCACATGTAGTGCGAGCGAACGCCCTCTATGGTCTGCTTGCTGGCGGTCGTCTTGCGGAATCGGTACTTCGTCTCTTCCTGTATAGCGCTCTTGTACAGCATGAAATCTATGAAAAATTTCATTTCTTCGCTTCAGCTGTATGTTTGTATGTAAGCGAACACCTCTAGACCTTAGAAATTACAACTTTTTAACGGATTTTAAGCGCGATTTATTCATTATATATTATTATTGACCCGACGTTACCCGATTGTTAGTGATCAATTAATTTTAATTGTACGAAGCGTGTACAAATCGAGTCTAAAGCTATTTTCTTGTGTTTGATTTTACGCGAGTATTATACATTTAGAAATTAAAAACTTTTTAACGGATTTTCAAACGCGATTTATTCATTATATTATTATTGAACCGACGTTTCGACCACTTTACAGCGAACGTGGTCACGTGGGACCTTCAAGACATGTAATATCTGTCTCCCCGAAAATCAAATTACACAAAGTACAGTAGCGCATCTAAAAACTTTACGTAATGATCAACAGGTGTAGGGTCTAATCACTACACTTCACTCACACACACACACACAAATTTAATTTGTAGTTTAATAGCATTCAACTGCTTTCATAAGTGAGAAATTTTTAAAGAAACAACAAAAATCTCAAATGATTTTATTGTATAATCACACACTATTATGAGAGTCTCTAGTACATATGTGTAGGAGTTTTTAGTTGTTCAAGCGTTTGTTTACACGCGCGCATGTGTGTATCTTCATGGTACGTGTACGTATGTATGAATGTGTATGTGTGTGTGCGTTTTTTTTTATTATATAGGGGAAAAACACTTTTAAGTACTCAGGTTTGGATCTACGACCTGGTATGTCGGTCTCGACTCCGTGGTCCATACCGACAACAAAATAACCCTCGTTATGCGTGTGTGCGTATAAGTGTATGTATGTGTGTGCGTGTGTGTGTGCGCGTGTGTGTGTGTGTGTGTGTGTGTGTATGCGCATAAAACTCTTTCTTCTTTTGTCCATATCCCCGAGGGACGTCCCCGAGTGTGAGCGTATAAGTATATGTGTGCGTGCGTGCGTGTGTGTAAACTCACCATCCATAGTGCTGAACTCCAACTGCTCGACCTGCTCGGTCAGGTTGTGTCTGTGCAGCAGGTGCGCGCTAAAGTTGGCGCCGTAGCTCACGCGCTCAGAGCACAGCGGGCAGAAGAACGCCTTGCGTTTCTCCACCTGTGGCGGCGGCAGTGACCATGGACACCGAGTACACATTGGATTCATCTTTTAATTTCTTTTATCCTACTTAATATCCTATCTAACTAACTAAACTATCTTTAACCTTAACTGTCCTTCCTACTAATCCTACTCCTACTAATATTATAAATGCGAAAGTTTGTAAGGATGTGTGTGCGTTTGTTGCTCTTTCACGCAAAAAATGCTGAACCGATTGCAATGAAATTTGGTACGTAGACAGCTGCACAACTGGAATAACATATAGGCATCTTTTTATCCCGATATTCCTACCTACGGGATACGGACTTGCTCGGATCAAACCGCGGGGCGCAGCTAGTTTACAAACATAGCCTAATGAGGAAAGAGTTTTTCGTTTGTTTATTACGATCTTTTAACTACTCAATAGATTTTAACATTAAAGAAACATATTAACTGAGTAAGAGTTATGTTTTTTAATGCAAAAGAGGTGAAGCCATTCCGAAGAGTCTACGGGATTCTATGGCGGGACGTTCACTGGCATATAGCCGATGTAATGCGTTTACGTTTTTTTTACAATACTGCACTAGGAACATTGGAAGGAAAAGGAAAGGAAAATCTCATTTAGGCGAGTAAAACTGCGGGACGCAGCTAGCTTACAACATGAGTAAGGATATATTGACTATCTCACGTGTTCCAATTACCTCAAAACCGTGCGCCTTCCACAGGTGAGCGTTCAGGACTTGCTTCTGGCTGAAATCTCGGCCGCAAATGTGGCATTTCTTGCGATCGCGAGACGAATATTTCGGAGTGTGATCGTTGCAGAGTTTCACTGCGAGGGAGAGGACGGGAGGGGGAGAGGATTTAGCGAACACTAAGAATTTGTTGTGTGTTATACTATAACTAGAAATATTTTTGAGCTAAGACTTATTGACACCGCAAAAACTAGCCGAAAGTGGTTCCGACCGATGGATGCCCTTTAGTTAAAATCATCACTACATAGTATAAAACAAAGTCGCTTTCTGTGTTCCTATGTATGTTTCAATCTTTAGAACTACGCAACGGAATTTGATGGGGTTTTTTTTTAATAAATAGAATGATTCAAGAGGAAGGTTTTTATGCATAATTACATCTATTAAACTACTCCGAATTTAACGCGTGCGAAGCCGCGGGCAAACGCTGGTAAGTGGTTCCGACCGATGCCTTCAGTTAAAATCATAACAAATAAAGGAAGCGAAAATTAAAGATTTTTAATTACTTAGACATTATCTTTGCATGAGATATCGTCAAAAATCCCAATACAGCGGCGCAAGTGGAAAATGCTTTTGGTGTGTTATTTATTTATTTTAGTGTGTTGTAAGCTCGCAACGGGGGATGGTAGGAATGGGAAGGTACCACACCCCCACGTTGGTCAGATGTTTCGTATCGTAAGTGGGGAGCAAGGTCGAGGTCATATCCTTTTCTACACCCTTCTCAGCCGGCAAGACATTTGGAGAGACATCAAAACTTGCAAATTGTCATGGGCGGAGGTTGCTTTCCATCAGATCAGACTAGATCAGATCGGTTGCCCGCTCTGACCTGGAAAAATTGATGTGGCCACGTGGAATTACGAGATGAGCATCTTATAATGCTTTAAACCAACCAATTTTCACAACTTTCTTATTAGAACAAGCAAATGGACAAGGAGTTCTCTTCATAATTTAAGCCTATCCCTAGTACCTAGATAAATTTAAAATGTGGGTATAATTAAAAATAGACGCCCTATTTGTTTATTTTAGCTTCTATATACATAATTTTCAAACGGACTAAACTTACGTCCGTGCTTCATCCTCAGGTGCGTGAAACAAGCCTTCTTACTGTTGTAAACATTATCACAAAAGTGACAGGCATATTGACGGTTTTCACTCTCCGACACGCCGCTATGACATCTGTCAAAATACTATTAAATTATGAACCTAATACTATTAAGAACAACGCCGAATAAATTGCTTCTTAAATCAAATATTTCACCAACATGCGAAATTTTGAAAGAATAGAAAAAGTTGATCACGAGGCGGGATTCGAACCCGACGCCTAATCGAATTTCTTCTACTCTTTCGCCCCTGGGGTGCCCCTTAGGCACATGAAACCGAAAATGTGATCAAATTGTTTCTATTCTTTCAAATTTTTCATTTTATAAAGCATTTCAATGCTATGAAACTAAAAATTAAATTTGACCAACATGTTATCAAAGAATCACACATTAAGAATTCTGACCAGAACAACTGTATGTGGTAGTCGAGCAAGCTTCGGCACGAATTGGGCCAGCTCACACCGGGGAAGTACACACAACCGAATTTTCAATGGCACTTTTATTTGCCAACTAAATAACCTGTTTAAAAGTTTTGCCCAA
This sequence comes from Zerene cesonia, assembly GCF_012273895.1. Classification (NCBI taxonomy): domain Eukaryota; kingdom Metazoa; phylum Arthropoda; class Insecta; order Lepidoptera; family Pieridae; genus Zerene; species Zerene cesonia. The sequence continues at coordinate 1,051,001 of NW_024045136.1, read as the reverse complement.
TCTATCACATAACCACCACATTTACTCTAAATCAACCTTCGACCCTTTGGCAACAACATACATCTGCTGCACAAACTACATTCTCACCATTTCGCTATTCCGTTACCACGCTACGCAATTATTTCATTTCCCAGCTACCACACATCTCCACTACCCTCAATTCCTATCAACCATACAACTCCACTACCTTCATTTCCCAGCTACCACACAACGCCCCTCCACATACCACACATATCCAATATTTCCACTTCCCACCCACAACATAACTACCCTATTTCCACATCCCAGCTACCACACAA
>NW_024045136.1:1048082-1050353 GCF_012273895.1 Zerene cesonia | reverse complement strand
CACACCACCCCTCACTTTCCACATCCCAGCCACCGCACCCAACTTGCACTTCCACTACCCACTTCACGAGTCCACAGCACCTGTTCAAATGGTCAGCCAGATCCCGCAGCGAGGCGCCGCACAGGCCGCACTCGCGCACCCGCCGCCCCGTCCGCGGCTCCAGCCCGTGCACCAGCCGCACGTGGTGGTGTATCTCCTCCGCCGTGTTCATCTGCAAGTCGCAGTATATGCACGTCGTTTCGTCGAGCGCTTCGATTTCGTGCTCCTCGTCGTCGTCTAGCCGTTTGGAAATAAAGAAAGAATATCATCATCATCAGCCCACATATGTTCCCACTGCTGGGACACAGGCCTCCTATGTGGGTTCAGGCCATAATCCACCACGCTGGCCAAGTGCGGGTTGGCAGATGTCACATGTTGTCGAACTTTTGATTCTTGGCCATGCCGGTTTCCTCACGATGTTTTCCTTCACCGTTTTAAGCAGTGGTGATGTTGTCCACATGTGCAGATAAATTGAAAAATCAATTTATTTCCTGCACGCTCGCCCGGTCTCGAACCCCGACTTGTCGATTTTGAAGTCCGAGGTTCTCACCACTGAGCCACCACTGCTTTAAAAAAATAAATAATTTGATATGAAAAAAAAGCTAAATTAACCCAGTATAAAAAGGTGAACCACTCAGTGTATGAGAGTCTAAGCCCATTAAATCAACTTAAAACTGACGGACGGACTGTCCACTGATTTTCAGTGGACACCACATTGACCCCATGATAGTGGCAGCGTACATGTAAACGGAAGAATCAAATATAAGTATAATGTAATATTAATATCAAATTTACAGAACACACATACACACACATTACATACTTATATAAGACTAGCTGCGCTCCGCGGTTTCACCCGCAAAAGTCCGTATCCCGTAGGAATATCAGGATTAAAAAGACTAATATTATAAATGCGAAAGTTTGTAAGGATGTGTGTGTGTGTTTGTTGCTCTTTCACGCAAAAGCTACTGAACCGATTGCAATGAAATTTGGTACGTAGATAGCTGAACAACTGGAATGACGAATGACATATAGGCAACTTTTTATTCCGATATTTCTACTTCATACGGACTTACGTGGGTAAAAACCCAGGGCGCAGCTAGCGGGTACATACGAATATCTCGCTAATACAGTTTTATTAATCGAATAAACCTAGAGTAATTTATTATTTAAAATTTACGTTTCAAATCCTTACAATTATAAACGTGAAAATGTTTGTTTGTTTGTCTTTCTTTTACGTGGCAACGATAAAACTTTGTGCTTGGCGACAGGAGGCTAGAGTGGCATAGCTATGTTATATCACGGTGAAACATTTCATTCCCTTGGGAATTACCCTGGAATTCGCGGGCGAAACGCCAGTTCTTTATAATTTTGTCCACCGCCCAATTTTGTCCAGGCCCATATCCTTTTCCTTACCCTTCTCAGTCCTTTCCTTTATTCCTCTCGTCAATCCTTTCCTAATCCCCTCCCAATTTAAAGTCGGCAATCCCTTTGTAGAGGCGTAAGGTATGCAATTGACCTTACGCCTCTCCAAATCTTCATGGGCGGTGGTAGCGCTTACCATCAGGCGGCCCACCAGCTCCGCACCCAACTTACATACCTTCCATGTCATCATTCCCGCAGCCGGAACCCCGGCAGCCCGCATTCTGGCCTGCCGCAGAATCCTCAGCTTCTAATATCGTCTCATCTAAATATTCTTCGTCTAAAACAAGTGTAAGATGTGAAGAAACCTTTTTTGTAATTGTCTTGGTCGTGTGTATCCTTCTAATATTATAATGGCAACGTTTGTAAGAATGGATGAAGGGATGGATGGATGGATGGATACACATCCATGTTTGATACTCTTTCATGTGGAAGCACCTTATCATATCTGTATGTAAATTTGGTACAGAGATGGATTGTAGTCTAGATTGGCCATGTATGGTTTCTTTTCAATCAGGCTCCAAGCGAGTGACGCTGCGGCTTACTGCTAGTTTTCTATACTTATATAGTCTACTAGCTGCACCCGGCAAACGCTGTTCTGCCTTACTCTGAATTTAGAGGTATGAAAAATAGATGTTAGCCGATTCTCAAACATACCAGATATGCACACAAAATTTCACAAGAATCGGTCAAGCCGTTTCGGAGGAGTATGGCAACGAAAACTTGGACACGAGAATTTTATATATTAGACTAGCTGGTGCGCGGTGCGCGGGCTGCAAGCAGCCCGCGTGGATTTTTGCGTGGACCAGT